>NC_086449.1:829573583-829756208 GCF_028390025.1 Pseudophryne corroboree | reverse complement strand
AGCTATCCCCTGCCTCCCCTCCTACTTTCACCTCTAGCCCAGCTATCCCCTGCCTCCCCTCCTACTCCCACCTCTAGCCCAGCTCTCCCCTGCCTCCCCTCCTACTCCCACCTCTTCACAGCTATCCCCTGCCTCCCCTCCTACTCCCACCTCTTCCCAGCTATCCCCTGCCTCCCCTCCTCCTCCACCTCTAGCCCAGCTATCCCCTGCCTCGCCTCCTACTCCCACCTCTAGCCCAGCTATTCCTCTGCCCCCCCTCTTACTCCCACCTCTTCCCAGCTATCCCCTACCTCCCCTCCTACTCCCACCTCTTGCCCAGCTATCCCCTGTCTCCCCTCCTACCTCCCACCTCTTCCCAGCTATCCCCTGCCTCCACCTCCTTCTCCCACCTCTTCCCAGCTATCCCCTGCCTCCCCTCCTACTCCCACCTCTAGCCCAGCTATCCCCTGCCTCCCCTCCTCCTCCCACCTCTTCCCAGCTATCCCCTGCCTCCCCTCCTCCTCCCACCTCTAGCCCAGCTATCCCCTGCCTCCCCTCCTACTCGCACCTCTTGCCCAGCTATCCCCTGCCTCCCCTCCTACTCCACCTCTTCCCAGCTATCCCCTGCCTCCCCTCCTCCTCCCACCTCTTCCCAGCTATCCCCTGCCTCCCCTCCTCCTCCCACCTCTTCCCAGCTATCCCCTGCCTCCCCTCCTACTCCCACCTCTTCCCAGCTATCCCCTGCCTCCCCTCCTACTCCCACCTCTTCCCAGCTATCCCCTGCCTCCCTCCTACTCCCACCTCTTCCCAGCTATCCCCTGCCTCCCCTCCTACTCCCACTCTTCCCAGCTATCCCCTGCCTCCCTCCTACTCCCACCTCTTCCCCAGCTATCCCCTGCCTCCCCTCCTACTCCCACCTCTTGCCCAGCTATCCCTGCCTCCCCTCCTACTCCCACCTCTTCCAGCTATCCCCTGCATCCCCTCATCCTCCCACCTCTTCCAGCTTCCCTGCCTCCCCCTCCTCCTCCCACATCTTCCCAGCTATCCCCTGCCTCCCCTCCTACTCCCACCTCTAGCCCAGCTATCCCCTGCCTCCCCCTCCTACTCCCACCTCTTCCCAGCTATCCCCTGCCTCCCCTTCTACTCCCACCTCTTCCCAGCTATCCCCTGCCTCCCCTCCTACTCCCACCTCTTCCCAGCTATCCCCTGCCTCCCCTCCTACTCCCACCTCTAGCCCAGCTATCCCTGCTCCCTCCTACTCCCACCTCTTCCCAGCTATCCCCTGCCTCCCCTCCTAATCCCACCTCTAGCCCAGCTATCCCCTGCCTCCCCTCCTACTCCCCCACCTCTTCCCAGCTATCCCCTGCCTCCACTCCTACTCCCACCTCTTCCCAGCTATCCCCTGCCTCCCCTCCTACTCCCACCTCTAGCCCAGCTATCCCCTGCCTCCCCTCCTACTCCCACCTCTAGCCCAGCTATCCCCTGCCTCCCCTCCAATTCCCACCTCTAGCCCAGCTATCCCCTGCCTCCCCTCCTCCTTCCACCTCTAGCCCAGCTATCCCCTGCCTCCCCTCCAATTCCCACCTCTAGCCCAGCTATCCCCTGCCTCCCCTTCAATTCCCACCTCTAGTCCAGCTATCCCCTGCCTCCCCTCCTACTTTCACCTCTAGCCCAGCTATCCCCTGCCTCCCCTCCTACTCCCACCTCTAGCCCAGCTATCCCCTGCCTCCCTCCTACTCCCACCTCTTCCCAGCTATCCCAGCCTCCCCTCCTACTCCCACCTCTTCCCAGCTATCCCCTGCCTCCCCTCCTCCTCCCACCTCTAGCCCAGCTATCCCCTGCCTCGCCTCCTACTCCCACCTCTAGCCCAGCTATCCTCTGCCTCCCCTCTTACTCCCACCTCTTCACAGCTATCCCCTGCCTCCCCTCCTACTCCCACCTCTTGCCCAGCTATCCCCTGTCTCCCCTCCTACTCCCACCTCTTCCCAGCTATCCCCTGCCTCCCCTCCTACTCCCACCTCTTCCCAGCTATCCCCTGCCTCCCCTCTCCTCCCACCTCTAGCCCAGCTATCCCCTGCCTCCCCTCCTACTCCCACCTCTTGCCCAGCTATCCCCTGCCTCCCCTCCTACTCCCACCTCTAGCCCAGCTATCCCCTGCCTCCCCTCCTACTCCCACCTCTAGCCCAGCTATCCCCTGCCTCCCCTCCTACTCCCACCTCTAGCCCAGCTATCCCCTGCCTCCCCTCCTCCTCCCACCTCTTCCCAGCTATCCCCTGCCTCCCCTCCTCCTCCCACCTCTTCCCAGCTATCCCCTGCCTCCCCTCCTCCTCCCACCTCTAGCCCAGCTATCCCCTGCCTCCCCTCCTACTCGCACCTCTTGCCCAGCTATCCCCTGCCTACCCTCCTACTCCCACCTCTTACCAGCTATCCCCTGCCTCACCTCCTCCTCCCACCTCTTCCCAGCTATCCCCTGCCTCCCCTCCTACTCCCACCTCTTCCCAGCTATACCCTGCCTCCCCTCCTACTCCCACCTCTAGCCCAGCTATCCCCTGCCTCCCCTCCAATTCCCACCTCTAGCCCAGCTATCCCCTGCCTCCCCTCCTACTCCCACCTCTTCCCAGCTATCCCCTGCCTCCCCTCCAATTCCCACCTCTAGCCCAGCTATCCCCTGCCTCCCCTCCTACTCCCACCTCTAGCCCAGCTATCCCCTGCCTCCCCTCCTACTCCCACCTCTAGCCCAGCTATCCCCTGCCTCCCCTCCTACTCCCACCTCTAGCCCAGCTATCCCCTGCCTCCCCTCCTCCTCCCACCTCTTCCCAGCTATCCCCTGCCTCCCCTCCTCCTCCCACCTCTAGCCCAGCTATCCCCTGCCTCCCCTCCTACTCGCACCTCTTGCCCAGCTATCCCCTGCCTCCCCTCCTACTCCCACCTCTTCCCAGCCATACCCTGCCTCCCCTCCTCCTCCCACCTCTTCCCAGCTATCCCCTGCCTCCCCTCCTCCTCCCACCTCTTCCCAGCTATCCCCTGCCTCCCCTCCTACTCCCACCTCTAGCCCAGCTATCCCCTGCCTCCCCTCCTACTCCCACCTCTTCCCAGCTATCCCCTGCCTCCCCTCCTACTCCCACCTCTTCCCAGCTATCCCCTGCCTCCCCTCCTACTCCCACCTCTTCCCAGCTATCCCCTGCCTCCCCTCCTACTCCCACCTCTTGCCCAGCTATCCCCTGCCTCCCCTCCTACTCCCACCTCTTCCCAGCTATCCCCTGCCTCCCCTCCTCCTCCCACCTCTTCCCAGCTTTCCCCTGCCTCCCCTCCTCCTCCCACCTCTTCCCAGCTATCCCCTGCCTCCCCTCCTACTCCCACCTCTAGCCCAGCTATCCCCTGCCTCCCCTCCTACTCCCACCTCTTCCCAGCTATCCCCTGCCTCCCCTTCTACTCCCACCTCTTCCCAGCTATCCCCTGCCTCCCCTCCTACTCCCACCTCTTCCCAGCTATCCCCTGCCTCCCCTCCTACTCCCACCTCTAGCCCAGCTATCCCCTGCCTCCCCTCCTACTCCCACCTCTTCCCAGCTATCCCCTGCCTCCCCTCCTAATCCCACCTCTAGCCCAGCTATCCCCTGCCTCCCCTCCTACTCCCACCTCTTCCCAGCTATCCCCTGCCTCCACTTCTACTCCCACCTCTTCCCAGCTATCCCCTGCCTCCCCTCCTACTCCCACCTCTAGCCAAGCTATCCCCTGCCTCCCCTCCTACTCCCACCTCTAGCCCAGCTATCCCCTGCCTCCCCTCCAATTCCCACCTCTAGCCCAGCTATCCCCTACCTCCCCTCCTCCTTCCACCTCTAGCCCAGCTATCCCCTGCCTCCCCTCCAATTCCCACCTCTAGCCCAGCTATCCCCTGCCTCCCATCCAATTCCCACCTCTAGTCCAGCTATCCCCTGCCTCCCCTCCTACTTTCACCTCTAGCCCAGCTATCCCCTGCCTCCCCTCCTACTCCCACCTCTAGCCCAGCTCTCCCCTGCCTCCCCTCCTACTCCCACCTCTTCACAGCTATCCCCTGCCTCCCCTCCTACTCCCACCTCTTCCCAGCTATCCCCTGCCTCCCCTCCTCCTCCCACCTCTAGCCCAGCTATCCCCTGCCTCGCCTCCTACTCCCACCTCTAGCCCAGCTATCCTCTGCCCCCCCTCTTACTCCCACCTCTTCCCAGCTATCCCCTACCTCCCCTCCTACTCCCACCTCTTGCCCAGCTATCCCCTGTCTCCCCTCCTACTCCCACCTCTTCCCAGCTATCCCCTGCCTCCCCTCCTTCTCCCACCTCTTCCCAGCTATCCCCTGCCTCCCCTCCTACTCCCACCTCTAGCCCAGCTATCCCCTGCCTCCCCTCCTCCTCCCACCTCTTCCCAGCTATCCCCTGCCTCCCCTCCTCCTCCCACCTCTAGCCCAGCTATCCCCTGCCTCCCCTCCTACTCGCACCTCTTGCCCAGCTATCCCCTGCCTCCCCTCCTACTCCCACCTCTTCCCAGCTATCCCCTGCCTCCCCTCCTCCTCCCACCTCTTCCCAGCTATCCCCTGCCTCCCCTCCTCCTCCCACCTCTTCCCAGCTATCCCCTGCCTCCCCTCCTACTCCCACCTCTAGCCCAGCTATCCCCTGCCTCCCCTCCTACTCCCACCTCTTCCCAGCTATCCCCTGCCTCCCCTCCTACTCCCACCTCTTCCCAGCTATCCCCTGCCTCCCCTCCTACTCCCACCTCTTCCCAGCTATCCCCTGCCTCCCCTCCTACTCCCACCTCTTCCCAGCTATCCCCTGCCTCCCCTCCTACTCCCACCTCTTGCCCAGCTATCCCCTGCCTCCCCTCCTACTCCCACCTCTTCCCAGCTATCCCCTGCATCCCCTCATCCTCCCACCTCTTCCCAGCTTTCCCCTGCCTCCCCTCCTCCTCCCACATCTTCCCAGCTATCCCCTGC
Organism: Pseudophryne corroboree; assembly: GCF_028390025.1. Classification (NCBI taxonomy): domain Eukaryota; kingdom Metazoa; phylum Chordata; class Amphibia; order Anura; family Myobatrachidae; genus Pseudophryne; species Pseudophryne corroboree. The sequence continues at coordinate 829,751,269 of NC_086449.1, read as the reverse complement.
CTCCCCTCCTACTCCCACCTCTAGCCCAGCTATCCCCTGCCTCCCCTCCTACTCCCACCTCTTCCCAGCTATCCCCTGCCTCCCCTTCTACTCCCACCTCTTCCCAGCTATCCCCTGCCTCCCCTCCTACTCCCACCTCTTCCCAGCTATCCCCTGCCTCCCCTCCTACTCCCACCTCTAGCCCAGCTATCCCCTGCCTCCCCTCCTACTCCCACCTCTTCCCAGCTATCCCCTGCCTCCCCTCCTAATCCCACCTCTAGCCCAGCTATCCCCTGCCTCCCCTCCTACTCCCACCTCTTCCCAGCTATCCCCTGCCTCCACTCCTACTCCCACCTCTTCCCAGCTATCCCCTGCCTCCCCTCCTACTCCCACCTCTAGCCCAGCTATCCCCTGCCTCCCCTCCTACTCCCACCTCTAGCCCAGCTATCCCCTGCCTCCCCTCCAATTCCCACCTCTAGCCCAGCTATCCCCTGCCTCCCCTCCTCCTTCCACCTCTAGCCCAGCTATCCCCTGCCTCCCCTCCAATTCCCACCTCTAGCCCAGCTATCCCCTGCCTCCCCTTCAATTCCCACCTCTAGTCCAGCTATCCCCTGCCTCCCCTCCTACTTTCACCTCTAGCCCAGCTATCCCCTGCCTCCCCTCCTACTCCCACCTCTAGCCCAGCTATCCCCTGCCTCCCCTCCTACTCCCACCTCTTCCCAGCTATCCCCTGCCTCCCCTCCTACTCCCACCTCTTCCCAGCTATCCCCTGCCTCCCCTCCTCCTCCCACCTCTAGCCCAGCTATCCCCTGCCTCGCCTCCTACTCCCACCTCTAGCCCAGCTATCCTCTGCCTCCCCTCTTACTCCCACCTCTTCACAGCTATCCCCTGCCTCCCCTCCTACTCCCACCTCTTGCCCAGCTATCCCCTGTCTCCCCTCCTACTCCCACCTCTTCCCAGCTATCCCCTGCCTCCCCTCCTACTCCCACCTCTTCCCAGCTATCCCCTGCCTCCCCTCCTCCTCCCACCTCTAGCCCAGCTATCCCCTGCCTCCCCTCCTACTCCCACCTCTTGCCCAGCTATCCCCTGCCTCCCCTCCTACTCCCACCTCTAGCCCAGCTATCCCCTGCCTCCCCTCCTACTCCCACCTCTAGCCCAGCTATCCCCTGCCTCCCCTCCTACTCCCACCTCTAGCCCAGCTATCCCCTGCCTCCCCTCCTCCTCCCACCTCTTCCCAGCTATCCCCTGCCTCCCCTCCTCCTCCCACCTCTTCCCAGCTATCCCCTGCCTCCCCTCCTCCTCCCACCTCTAGCCCAGCTATCCCCTGCCTCCCCTCCTACTCGCACCTCTTGCCCAGCTATCCCCTGCCTACCCTCCTACTCCCACCTCTTACCAGCTATCCCCTGCCTCACCTCCTCCTCCCACCTCTTCCCAGCTATCCCCTGCCTCCCCTCCTACTCCCACCTCTTCCCAGCTATACCCTGCCTCCCCTCCTACTCCCACCTCTAGCCCAGCTATCCCCTGCCTCCCCTCCAATTCCCACCTCTAGCCCAGCTATCCCCTGCCTCCCCTCCTACTCCCACCTCTTCCCAGCTATCCCCTGCCTCCCCTCCAATTCCCACCTCTAGCCCAGCTATCCCCTGCCTCCCCTCCTACTCCCACCTCTAGCCCAGCTATCCCCTGCCTCCCCTCCTACTCCCACCTCTAGCCCAGCTATCCCCTGCCTCCCCTCCTCCTCCCACCTCTTCCCAGCTATCCCCTGCCTCCCCTCCTCCTCCCACCTCTAGCCCAGCTATCCCCTGCCTCCCCTCCTACTCGCACCTCTTGCCCAGCTATCCCCTGCCTCCCCTCCTACTCCCACCTCTTCCCAGCTATCCCCTGCCTCCCCTCCTCCTCCCACCTCTTCCCAGCTATCCCCTGCCTCCCCTCCTCCTCCCACCTCTTCCCAGCTGTCCCCTGCCTCCCCTCCTACTCCCACCTCTAGCCCAGCTATCCCCTGCCTCCCCTCCTACTCCCACCTCTTCCCAGCTATCCCCTGCCTCCCCTCCTACTCCCACCTCTTCCCAGCTATCCCCTGCCTCCCCTCCTACTCCCACCTCTTCCCAGCTATCCCCTGCCTCCCCTCCTACTCCCACCTCTTGCCCAGCTATCCCCTGCCTCCCCTCCTACTCCCACCTCTTCCCAGCTATCCCCTGCCTCCCCTCCTCCTCCCACCTCTTCCCAGCTTTCCCCTGCCTCCCCTCCTCCTCCCACCTCTTCCCAGCTATCCCCTGCCTCCCCTCCTACTCCCACCTCTAGCCCAGCTATCCCCTGCCTCCCCTCCTACTCCCACCTCTTCCCAGCTATCCCCTGCCTCCCCTTCTACTCCCACCTCTTCCCAGCTATCCCCTGCCTCCCCTCCTACTCCCACCTCTTCCCAGCTATCCCCTGCCTCCCCTCCTACTCCCACCTCTAGCCCAGCTATCCCCTGCCTCCCCTCCTAATCCCACCTCTAGCCCAGCTATCCCCTGCCTCTCCTCCAATTCCCACCTCTAGCCCAGCTATCCCCTGCCTCCCCTCCTCCTTCCACCTCTAGCCCAGCTATCCCCTGCCTCCCCTCCAATTCCCACCTCTAGCCCAGCTATCCCCTGCCTCCCCTCCAATTCCCACCTCTAGTCCAGCTATCCCCTGCCTCCCCTCCTACTTTCACCTCTAGCCCAGCTATCCCCTGCCTCCCCTCCTACTCCCACCTCTAGCCCAGCTATCCCCTGCCTCCCCTCCTACTCCCACCTCTTCCCAGCTATCCCCTGCCTCCCCTCCTACTCCCACCTCTTCCCAGCTATCCCCTGCCTCCCCTCCTCCTCCCACCTCTAGCCCAGCTATCCCCTGCCTCGCCTCCTACTCCCACCTCTAGCCCAGCTATCCTCTGCCTCCCCTCTTACTCCCACCTCTTCCCAGCTATCCCCTGCCTCCCCTCCTACTCCCACCTCTTGCCCAGCTATCCCCTGCCTCCCCTCCTACTCCCACCTCTTGCCCAGCTATCCCCTGCCTCCCCTCCTACTCCCACCTCTAGCCCAGCTATCCCCTGCCTCCCCTCCTACTCCCACCTCTAGCCCAGCTATCCCCTGCCTCCCTCCTACTCCCACCTCTAGCCCAGCTATCCCCTGCCTCCTCTCCTACTCCCACCTCTAGCCCCGCTATCCCCTGCCTCCCCTCCTCCTCCCACCTCTTCCCAGCTATCCCCTGCCTCCCCTCCTACTCCCACCTCTTCCCAGCTATCCCCTGCCTCCCCTCCTACTCCCACCTCTAGCCCAGCTATCCCCTGCCTCCTCTCCTACTCCCACCTCTAGCCCCGCTATCCCCTGCCTCCCCTCCTCCTCCCACCTCTTCCCAGCTATCCCCTGCCTCCCCTCCTACTCCCACCTCTTCCCAGCTATCCCCTGCCTCCCCTCCTACTCCCACCTCTTCCCAGCTATCCCCTGCCTCCCTCCTACTCCCACCTCTAGCCCAGCTATCCCCTGCCTTCCCTCCTACTCCCACCTCTAGCCCAGCTATCCCCTGCCTCCCCTCCTACTCCCACCTCTAGCACAGCTATCCCCTGCCTCCCCTCCTACTCCCACCTCTTCCCAGCTATCCCCTGCCTCCCCTCCTACTCCCACCTCTTCCCAGCTATCCCCTGCCTCCCCTCCTCCTCCCACCTCTAGCCCAGCTATCCCCTGCCTCCCCTCCTACTCGCACCTCTTGCCCAGCTATCCCCTGCCTCCCCTCCTACTCCCACCTCTTCCCAGCTATCCCCTGCCTCCCCTCCTCCTCCCACCTCTTCCCAGCTATCCCCTGCCTCCCCTCCTCCTCCCACCTCTTCCCAGCTATCCCCTGCCTCCCCTCCTACTCCCACCTCTAGCCCAGCTATCCCCTGCCTCCCCTCCTACTCCCACCTCTTCCCAGCTATCCCCTGCCTCCCCTCCTACTCCCACCTCTTCCCAGCTATCCCCTGCCTCCCCTCCTACTCCCACCTCTTCCCAGCTATCCCCTGCCTCCCCTCCTACTCCCACCTCTTGCCCAGCTATCCCCTGCCTCCCCTCCTACTCCCACCTCTTCCCAGCTATCCCCTGCATCCCCTCCTCCTCCCACCTCTTCCCAGCTTTCCCCTGCCTCCCCTCCTCCTCCCACATCTTCCCAGCTATCCCCTGCCTCCCCTCCTACTCCCACCTCTAGCCCAGCTATCCCCTGCCTCCCCTCCTACTCCCACCTCTTCCCAGCTATCCCCTGCCTCCCCTTCTACTCCCACCTCTTCCCAGCTATCCCCTGCCTCCCCTCCTACTCCCACCTCTTCCCAGCTATCCCCTGCCTCCCCTCCTACTCCCACCTCTAGCCCAGCTATCCCCTGCCTCCCCTCCTACTCCCACCTCTTCCCAGCTATCCCCTGCCTCCCCTCCTAATCCCACCTCTAGCCCAGCTATCCCCTGCCTCCCCTCCTACTCCCACCTCTTCCCAGCTATCCCCTGCCTCCCCTCCTACTCCCACCTCTAGCCCAGCTATCCCCTGCCTCCCCTCCAATTCCCACCTCTAGCCCAGCTATCCCCTGCCTCCCCTCCTCCTCCAACCTCTAGCCCAGCTGTCCCCTGCCTCCCCTCCAATTCCCACCTCTAGCCCAGCTATCCCCTGCCTCCCCTCCAATTCCCACCTCTAGTCCAGCTATCCCGCCTCCCCTCCTACTCTCACCTCTAGGACAGCTATCCCCTGCCTCCCCTCCTACTCCCACCTCTTCCCAGCTATCCCCTGCCTCCCCTCCTACTCCCACCTCTTCCCAGCTATCCCCTGCCTCCCCTCCTCCTCCCACCTCTAGCCCAGCTATCCCCTGCCTCCCCTCCTACTCCCACCTCTTGCCCAGCTATCCCCTGCCTCCCCTCCTACTCCCACCTCTAGCCCAGCTATCCCCTGCCTCCCCTCCTACTCCCACCTCTAGCCCAACTATCCCCTGCCTCCCCTCCTACTCCCACCTCTAGCCCAGCTATCCCCTGCCTCCCCTCCTCCTCCCACCTCTTCCCAGCTATCCCCTGCCTCCCCTCCTCCTCCCACCTCTTCCCAGCTATCCCCTGCCTCCCCTCCTCCTCCCACCTCTAGCCCAGCTATCCCCTGCCTCCCCTCCTACTCGCACCTCTTGCCCAGCTATCCCCTGCCTCCCCTCCTACTCCCACTTCTTCCCAGCTATCCCCTGCCTCCCCTCCTCCTCCCACCTCTTCCCAGCTATCCCCTGCCTCCCCTCCTACTCCCACCTCTTCCCAGCTATACCCTGCCTCCCCTCCTACTCCCACCTCTAGCCCAGCTATCCCCTGCCTCCCCTCCAATTCCCACCTCTAGCCCAGCTATCCCCTGCCTCCCCTCCTACTCCCACCTCTTCCCAGCTATCCCCTGCCTCCCCTCCAATTCCCACCTCTAGCCCAGCTATCCCCTGCCTCCCCTCCTACTCCCACCTCTAGCCCAGCTATCCCCTGCCTCCCCTCCTACTCCCACCTCTAGCCCAGCTATCCCCTGCCTCCCCTCCTCCTCCCACCTCTTCCCAGCTATCCCCTGCCTCCCCTCCTCCTCCCACCTCTAGCCCAGCTATCCCCTGCCTCCCCTCCTACTCGCACCTCTTGCCCAGCTATCCCCTGCCTCCCCTCCTACTCCCACCTCTTCCCAGCCATACCCTGCCTCCCCTCCTCCTCCCACCTCTTCCCAGCTATCCCCTGCCTCCCCTCCTCCTCCCACCTCTTCCCAGCTATCCCCTGCCTCCCCTCCTACTCCCACCTCTAGCCCAGCTATCCCCTGCCTCCCCTCCTACTCCCACCTCTTCCCAGCTATCCCCTGCCTCCCCTCCTACTCCCACCTCTTCCCAGCTATCCCCTGCCTCCCCTCCTACTCCCACCTCTTCCCAGCTATCCCCTGCCTCCCCTCCTACTCCCACCTCTTGCCCAGCTATCCCCTGCCTCCCCTCCTACTCCCACCTCTTCCCAGCTATCCCCTGCCTCCCCTCCTCCTCCCACCTCTTCCCAGCTTTCCCCTGCCTCCCCTCCTCCTCCCACCTCTTCCCAGCTATCCCCTGCCTCCCCTCCTACTCCCACCTCTAGCCCAGCTATCCCCTGCCTCCCCTCCTACTCCCACCTCTTCCCAGCTATCCCCTGCCTCCCCTTCTACTCCCACCTCTTCCCAGCTATCCCCTGCCTCCCCTCCTACTCCCACCTCTTCCCAGCTATCCCCTGCCTCCCCTCCTACTCCCACCTCTAGCCCAGCTATCCCCTGCCTCCCCTCCTACTCCCACCTCTTCCCAGCTATCCCCTGCCTCCCCTCCTAATCCCACCTCTAGCCCAGCTATCCCCTGCCTCCCCTCCTACTCCCACCTCTTCCCAGCTATCCCCTGCCTCCACTTCTACTCCCACCTCTTCCCAGCTATCCCCTGCCTCCCCTCCTACTCCCACCTCTAGCCAAGCTATCCCCTGCCTCCCCTCCTACTCCCACCTCTAGCCCAGCTATCCCCTGCCTCCCCTCCAATTCCCACCTCTAGCCCAGCTATCCCCTACCTCCCCTCCTCCTTCCACCTCTAGCCCAGCTATCCCCTGCCTCCCCTCCAATTCCCACCTCTAGCCCAGCTATCCCCTGCCTCCCATCCAATTCCCACCTCTAGTCCAGCTATCCCCTGCCTCCCCTCCTACTTTCACCTCTAGCCCAGCTATCCCCTGCCTCCCCTCCTACTCCCACCTCTAGCCCAGCTCTCCCCTGCCTCCCCTCCTACTCCCACCTCTTCACAGCTATCCCCTGCCTCCCCTCCTACTCCCACCTCTTCCCAGCTATCCCCTGCCTCCCCTCCTCCTCCCACCTCTAGCCCAGCTATCCCCTGCCTCGCCTCCTACTCCCACCTCTAGCCCAGCTATCCTCTGCCCCCCCTCTTACTCCCACCTCTTCCCAGCTATCCCCTACCTCCCCTCCTACTCCCACCTCTTGCCCAGCTATCCCCTGTCTCCCCTCCTACTCCCACCTCTTCCCAGCTATCCCCTGCCTCCCCTCCTTCTCCCACCTCTTCCCAGCTATCCCCTGCCTCCCCTCCTACTCCCACCTCTAGCCCAGCTATCCCCTGCCTCCCCTCCTCCTCCCACCTCTTCCCAGCTATCCCCTGCCTCCCCTCCTCCTCCCACCTCTAGCCCAGCTATCCCCTGCCTCCCCTCCTACTCGCACCTCTTGCCCAGCTATCCCCTGCCTCCCCTCCTACTCCCACCTCTTCCCAGCTATCCCCTGCCTCCCCTCCTCCTCCCACCTCTTCCCAGCTATCCCCTGCCTCCCCTCCTCCTCCCACCTCTTCCCAGCTATCCCCTGCCTCCCCTCCTACTCCCACCTCTAGCCCAGCTATCCCCTGCCTCCCCTCCTACTCCCACCTCTTCCCAGCTATCCCCTGCCTCCCCTCCTACTCCCACCTCTTCCCAGCTATCCCCTGCCTCCCCTCCTACTCCCACCTCTTCCCAGCTATCCCCTGCCTCCCCTCCTACTCCCACCTCTTCCCAGCTATCCCCTGCCTCCCCTCCTACTCCCACCTCTTGCCCAGCTATCCCCTGCCTCCCCTCCTACTCCCACCTCTTCCCAGCTATCCCCTGCATCCCCTCATCCTCCCACCTCTTCCCAGCTTTCCCCTGCCTCCCCTCCTCCTCCCACATCTTCCCAGCTATCCCCTGCCTCCCCTCCTACTCCCACCTCTAGCCCAGCTATCCCCTGCCTCCCCTCCTACTCCCACCTCTTCCCAGCTATCCCCTGCCTCCCCTTCTACTCCCACCTCTTCCCAGCTATCCCCTGCCTCCCCTCCTACTCCCACCTCTTCCCAGCTATCCCCTGCCTCCCCTCCTACTCCCACCTCTAGCCCAGCTATCCCCTGCCTCCCCTCCTACTCCCACCTCTTCCCAGCTATCCCCTGCCTCCCCTCCTAATCCCACCTCTAGCCCAGCTATCCCCTGCCTCCCCTCCTACTCCCACCTCTTCCCAGCTATCCCCTGCCTCCACTCCTACTCCCACCTCTTCCCAGCTATCCCCTGCCTCCCCTCCTACTCCCACCTCTAGCCCAGCTATCCCCTGCCTCCCCTCCTACTCCCACCTCTAGCCCAGCTATCCCCTGCCTCCCCTCCAATTCCCACCTCTAGCCCAGCTATCCCCTGCCTCCCCTCCTCCTTCCACCTCTAGCCCAGCTATCCCCTGCCTCCCCTCCAATTCCCACCTCTAGCCCAGCTATCCCCTGCCTCCCCTTCAATTCCCACCTCTAGTCCAGCTATCCCCTGCCTCCCCTCCTACTTTCACCTCTAGCCCAGCTATCCCCTGCCTCCCCTCCTACTCCCACCTCTAGCCCAGCTATCCCCTGCCTCCCCTCCTACTCCCACCTCTTCCCAGCTATCCCCTGCCTCCCCTCCTACTCCCACCTCTTCCCAGCTATCCCCTGCCTCCCCTCCTCCTCCCACCTCTAGCCCAGCTATCCCCTGCCTCGCCTCCTAACTCCCACCTCTAGCCCAGCTATCCTCTGCCTCCCCTCTTACTCCCACCTCTTCACAAGCTATCCCACTGCCTCCCCTCCTACTCCCACCCTCTTGCCCAGCTATCCCCTGTCTCCCCTCCTACTCCCACCTCTTCCCAGCTAATCCCCTGCCTCCCCTCCTACTCCCACCTCTTCCCAGCTATCCCCTGCCTCCCCTCCTCCTCCCACCTCTAGCCCAGCTATCCCCTGCCTCCCCTCCTACTCCCACCTCTTGCCCAGCTATCCCCTGCCTCCCCTCCTACTCCCCACCTCTAGCCCAGCTATCCCCTGCCTCCCCTCCTACTCCCACCTCTAGCCCAGCTATCCCCTGCCTCCCCTCCTACTCCCACCTCTAGCCCAGCTATCCCCTGCCTCCCCTCCTCCTCCCACCTCTTCCCAGCTATCCCCTGCCTCCCCTCCTCCTCCCCACCTCTTCCCAGCTATCCCCTGCCTCCCCTCCTCCTCCCACCTCTAGCCCAGCTATCCCCTGCCTCCCCTCCTACTCGCACCTCTTGCCCAGCTATCCCCTGCCTACCCTCCTACTCCCACCTCTTACCAGCTATCCCCTGCCCTCACCTCCTCCTCCCAACCTCTTCCCAGCTATCCCCTGCCTCCCCTCCTACTCCCACCTCTTCCCAGCTATACCCTGCCTCCCCTCCTACTCCCACCTCTAGCCCAGCTATCCCCTGCCTCCCCTCCAATTCCCACCTCTAGCCCAGCTATCCCCTGCCTCCCCTCCTACTCCCCACCTCTTCCCAGCTATCCCCTGCCTCCCCTCCAATTCCCACCTCTAGCCCAGCTATCCCCTGCCTCCCCTCCTACTCCCACCTCTAGCCCAGCTATCCCCTGCCTCCCCTCCTACTCCCACCTCTAGCCCAGCTATCCCCTGCCTCCCCTCCTCCTCCCACCTCTTCCCAGCTATCCCCTGCCTCCCCTCCTCCTCCCACCTCTAGCCCAGCTATCCCCTGCCTCCCCTCCTACTCGCACCTCTTGCCCAGCTATCCCCTGCCTCCCCTCCTACTCCCACCTCTTCCCAGCTATCCCCTGCCTCCCCTCCTCCTCCCACCTCTTCCCAGCTATCCCCTGCCTCCCCTCCTCCTCCCACCTCTTCCCAGCTGTCCCCTGCCTCCCCTCCTACTCCCACCTCTAGCCCAGCTATCCCCTGCCTCCCTCCTACTCCCACCTCTTCCCAGCTATCCCCTGCCTCCCCTCCTACTCCCACCTCTTCCCAGCTATCCCCTGCCTCCCCTCCTACTCCCACCTCTTCCCAGCTATCCCCTGCCTCCCCTCCTACTCCCACCTCTTGCCCAGCTATCCCCTGCCTCCCCTCCTACTCCCACCTCTTCCCAGCTATCCCCTGCCTCCCCTCCTCCTCCCACCTCTTCCCAGCTTTCCCCTGCCTCCCCTCCTCCTCCCACCTCTTCCCAGCTATCCCCTGCCTCCCCTCCTACTCCCACCTCTAGCCCAGCTATCCCCTGCCTCCCCTCCTACTCCCACCTCTTCCCAGCTATCCCCTGCCTCCCCTTCTACTCCCACCTCTTCCCAGCTATCCCCTGCCTCCCCTCCTACTCCCACCTCTTCCCAGCTATCCCCTGCCTCCCCTCCTACTCCCACCTCTAGCCCAGCTATCCCCTGCCTCCCCTCCTAATCCCACCTCTAGCCCAGCTATCCCCTGCCTCCCCTCCAATTCCCACCTCTAGCCCAGCTATCCCCTGCCTCCCCTCCTCCTTCCACCTCTAGCCCAGCTATCCCCTGCCTCCCCTCCAATTCCCACCTCTAGCCCAGCTATCCCCTGCCTCCCCTCCAATTCCCACCTCTAGTCCAGCTATCCCCTGCCTCCCCTCCTACTTTCACCTCTAGCCCAGCTATCCCCTGCCTCCCCTCCTACTCCCACCTCTAGCCCAGCTATCCCCTGCCTCCCCTCCTACTCCCACCTCTTCCCAGCTATCCCCTGCCTCCCCTCCTACTCCCACCTCTTCCCAGCTATCCCCTGCCTCCCCTCCTCCTCCCACCTCTAGCCCAGCTATCCCCTGCCTCGCCTCCTACTCCCACCTCTAGCCCAGCTATCCTCTGCCTCCCCTCTTACTCCCACCTCTTCCCAGCTATCCCCTGCCTCCCCTCCTACTCCCACCTCTTGCCCAGCTATCCCCTGCCTCCCCTCCTACTCCCACCTCTTGCCCAGCTATCCCCTGCCTCCCCTCCTACTCCCACCTCTAGCCCAGCTATCCCCTGCCTCCCCTCCTACTCCCACCTCTAGCCCAGCTATCCCCTGCCTCCCTCCTACTCCCACCTCTAGCCCAGCTATCCCCTGCCTCCTCTCCTACTCCCACCTCTAGCCCCGCTATCCCCTGCCTCCCCTCCTCCTCCCACCTCTTCCCAGCTATCCCCTGCCTCCCCTCCTACTCCCACCTCTTCCCAGCTATCCCCTGCCTCCCCTCCTACTCCCACCTCTAGCCCAGCTATCCCCTGCCTCCTCTCCTACTCCCACCTCTAGCCCCGCTATCCCCTGCCTCCCCTCCTCCTCCCACCTCTTCCCAGCTATCCCCTGCCTCCCCTCCTACTCCCACCTCTTCCCAGCTATCCCCTGCCTCCCCTCCTACTCCCACCTCTTCCCAGCTATCCCCTGCCTCCCTCCTACTCCCACCTCTAGCCCAGCTATCCCCTGCCTTCCCTCCTACTCCCACCTCTAGCCCAGCTATCCCCTGCCTCCCCTCCTACTCCCACCTCTAGCACAGCTATCCCCTGCCTCCCCTCCTACTCCCACCTCTTCCCAGCTATCCCCTGCCTCCCCTCCTACTCCCACCTCTTCCCAGCTATCCCCTGCCTCCCCTCCTCCTCCCACCTCTAGCCCAGCTATCCCCTGCCTCGCCTCCTACTCCCACCTCTAGCCCAGCTATCCTCTGCCTCCCCTCTTACTCCCACCTCTTCCCAGCTATCCCCTGCCTCCCCTCCTACTCCCACCTCTTGCCCAGCTATCCCCTGCCTCCCCTCCTACTCCCACCTCTTGCCCAGCTATCCCCTGCCTCCCCTCCTACTCCCACCTCTAGCCCAGCTATCCCCTGCCTCCCCTCCTACTCCCACCTCTAGCCCAGCTATCCCCTGCCTCCCTCCTACTCCCACCTCTAGCCCAGCTATCCCCTGCCTCCTCTCCTACTCCCACGTCTAGCCCCGCTATCCCCTGCCTCCCCTCCTCCTTCCACCTCTTCCCAGCTATCCCCTGCCTCCCCTCCTACTCCCACCTCTTCCCAGCTATCCCCTGCCTCCCTCCTACTCCCACCTCTAGCCCAGCTATCCCCTGCCTCCCCTCCTACTCCCACCTCTAGCCCAGCTATCCCCTGCCTCCCCTCCTACTCCCACCTCTTCCCAGCTATCCCCTGCCTCCCCTCCTACTCCCACCTCTTCCCAGCTATCCCCTGCCTCCCTCCTACTCCCACCTCTAGCCCAGCTATCCCCTGCCTCCCCTCCTACTCCCACCTCTAGCCCAGCTATCCCCTGCCTCCCCTCCAATTCCCACGTCTAGCCCAGCTATCCCCTGCCTCCCCTCCTACTCCCACCTCTAGCCCAGCTATCCCCTGCCTCCCCTCCTACTCCCACCTCTAGCCCAGCTATCCCCAGCCTCCCCTCCTCCTCCCACCTCTTCCCAGCTATCCCCTGCCTCCCCTCCTCCTCCCACCTCTAGCCCAGCTATCCCCTGCCTCCCCTCCTACTCGCACCTCTTGCCCAGCTATCCCCTGCCTCCCCTCCTACTCCCACCTCTTCCCAGCTATCCCCTGCCTCCCCTCCTCCTCCCACCTCTTCCCAGCTATCCCCTGCCTCCCCTCCTACTCCCACCTCTTCCCAGCTATCCCCTGCCTCCCCTCCTACTCCCACCTCTAGCCCAGCTATCCCCTGCCTCCCCTCCTCCTTCCACCTCTAGCCCAGCTATCCCCTGCCTCCCCTCCTACTCGCACCTCTTGCCCAGCTATCCCCTGCCTCCCCTCCTACTCCCACCTCTTCCCAGCTATCCCCTGCCTCCCCTCCTCCTCCCACCTCTTCCCAGCTATCCCCTGCCTCCCCTCCTCCTCCCACCTCTTCCCAGCTACCCCCTGCCTCCCCTCCTACTCCCACCTCTAGCCCAGCTATCCCCTGCCTCCCCTCCTCCTCCCACCTCTTCCCAGCTATCCCCTGCCTCCCCTCCTACTCCCACCTCTTCCCAGCTATCCCCTGCCTCCCCTCCTACTCCCACCTCTTCCCAGCTATCCCCTGCCTCCCCTCCTCCTCCCACCTCTAGCCCAGCTATCCCCTGCCTCCCCTCCTACTCCCACCTCTTGCCCAGCTATCCCCTGCCTCCCCTCCTACTCCCACCTCTAGCCCAGCTATCCCCTGCCTCCCCTCCTACTCCCACCTCTAGCCCAGCTATCCCCTGCCTCCCCTCCTACTCCCACCTCTAGCCCAGCTATCCCCTGCCTCCCCTCCTCCTCCCACCTCTTCCCAGCTATCCCCTGCCTCCCCTCCTCCTCCCACCTCTTCCCAGCTATCCCCTGCCTCCCCTCCTCCTCCCACCTCTAGCCCAGCTATCCCCTGCCTCCCCTCCTACTCGCACCTCTTGCCCAGCTATCCCCTGCCTACCCTCCTACTCCCACCTCTTACCAGCTATCCCCTGCCTCACCTCCTCCTCCCACCTCTTCCCAGCTATCCCCTGCCTCCCCTCCTACTCCCACCTCTTCCCAGCTATACCCTGCCTCCCCTCCTACTCCCACCTCTAGCCCAGCTATCCCCTGCCTCCCCTCCAATTCCCACCTCTAGCCCAGCTATCCCCTGCCTCCCCTCCTACTCCCACCTCTTCCCAGCTATCCCCTGCCTCCCCTCCAATTCCCACCTCTAGCCCAGCTATCCCCTGCCTCCCCTCCTACTCCCACCTCTAGCCCAGCTATCCCCTGCCTCCCCTCCTACTCCCACCTCTAGCCCAGCTATCCCCTGCCTCCCCTCCTCCTCCCACCTCTTCCCAGCTATCCCCTGCCTCCCCTCCTCCTCCCACCTCTAGCCCAGCTATCCCCTGCCTCCCCTCCTACTCGCACCTCTTGCCCAGCTATCCCCTGCCTCCCCTCCTACTCCCACCTCTTCCCAGCTATCCCCTGCCTCCCCTCCTCCTCCCACCTCTTCCCAGCTATCCCCTGCCTCCCCTCCTCCTCCCACCTCTTCCCAGCTGTCCCCTGCCTCCCCTCCTACTCCCACCTCTAGCCCAGCTATCCCCTGCCTCCCCTCCTACTCCCACCTCTTCCCAGCTATCCCCTGCCTCCCCTCCTACTCCCACCTCTTCCCAGCTATCCCCTGCCTCCCCTCCTACTCCCACCTCTTCCCAGCTATCCCCTGCCTCCCCTCCTACTCCCACCTCTTGCCCAGCTATCCCCTGCCTCCCCTCCTACTCCCACCTCTTCCCAGCTATCCCCTGCCTCCCCTCCTCCTCCCACCTCTTCCCAGCTTTCCCCTGCCTCCCCTCCTCCTCCCACCTCTTCCCAGCTATCCCCTGCCTCCCCTCCTACTCCCACCTCTAGCCCAGCTATCCCCTGCCTCCCCTCCTACTCCCACCTCTTCCCAGCTATCCCCTGCCTCCCCTTCTACTCCCACCTCTTCCCAGCTATCCCCTGCCTCCCCTCCTACTCCCACCTCTTCCCAGCTATCCCCTGCCTCCCCTCCTACTCCCACCTCTAGCCCAGCTATCCCCTGCCTCCCCTCCTAATCCCACCTCTAGCCCAGCTATCCCCTGCCTCCCCTCCAATTCCCACCTCTAGCCCAGCTATCCCCTGCCTCCCCTCCTCCTTCCACCTCTAGCCCAGCTATCCCCTGCCTCCCCTCCAATTCCCACCTCTAGCCCAGCTATCCCCTGCCTCCCCTCCAATTCCCACCTCTAGTCCAGCTATCCCCTGCCTCCCCTCCTACTTTCACCTCTAGCCCAGCTATCCCCTGCCTCCCCTCCTACTCCCACCTCTAGCCCAGCTATCCCCTGCCTCCCCTCCTACTCCCACCTCTTCCCAGCTATCCCCTGCCTCCCCTCCTACTCCCACCTCTTCCCAGCTATCCCCTGCCTCCCCTCCTCCTCCCACCTCTAGCCCAGCTATCCCCTGCCTCGCCTCCTACTCCCACCTCTAGCCCAGCTATCCTCTGCCTCCCCTCTTACTCCCACCTCTTCCCAGCTATCCCCTGCCTCCCCTCCTACTCCCACCTCTTGCCCAGCTATCCCCTGCCTCCCCTCCTACTCCCACCTCTTGCCCAGCTATCCCCTGCCTCCCCTCCTACTCCCACCTCTAGCCCAGCTATCCCCTGCCTCCCCTCCTACTCCCACCTCTAGCCCAGCTATCCCCTGCCTCCCTCCTACTCCCACCTCTAGCCCAGCTATCCCCTGCCTCCTCTCCTACTCCCACCTCTAGCCCCGCTATCCCCTGCCTCCCCTCCTCCTCCCACCTCTTCCCAGCTATCCCCTGCCTCCCCTCCTACTCCCACCTCTTCCCAGCTATCCCCTGCCTCCCCTCCTACTCCCACCTCTAGCCCAGCTATCCCCTGCCTCCTCTCCTACTCCCACCTCTAGCCCCGCTATCCCCTGCCTCCCCTCCTCCTCCCACCTCTTCCCAGCTATCCCCTGCCTCCCCTCCTACTCCCACCTCTTCCCAGCTATCCCCTGCCTCCCCTCCTACTCCCACCTCTTCCCAGCTATCCCCTGCCTCCCTCCTACTCCCACCTCTAGCCCAGCTATCCCCTGCCTTCCCTCCTACTCCCACCTCTAGCCCAGCTATCCCCTGCCTCCCCTCCTACTCCCACCTCTAGCACAGCTATCCCCTGCCTCCCCTCCTACTCCCACCTCTTCCCAGCTATCCCCTGCCTCCCCTCCTACTCCCACCTCTTCCCAGCTATCCCCTGCCTCCCCTCCTCCTCCCACCTCTAGCCCAGCTATCCCCTGCCTCGCCTCCTACTCCCACCTCTAGCCCAGCTATCCTCTGCCTCCCCTCTTACTCCCACCTCTTCCCAGCTATCCCCTGCCTCCCCTCCTACTCCCACCTCTTGCCCAGCTATCCCCTGCCTCCCCTCCTACTCCCACCTCTTGCCCAGCTATCCCCTGCCTCCCCTCCTACTCCCACCTCTAGCCCAGCTATCCCCTGCCTCCCCTCCTACTCCCACCTCTAGCCCAGCTATCCCCTGCCTCCCTCCTACTCCCACCTCTAGCCCAGCTATCCCCTGCCTCCTCTCCTACTCCCACGTCTAGCCCCGCTATCCCCTGCCTCCCCTCCTCCTTCCACCTCTTCCCAGCTATCCCCTGCCTCCCCTCCTACTCCCACCTCTTCCCAGCTATCCCCTGCCTCCCTCCTACTCCCACCTCTAGCCCAGCTATCCCCTGCCTCCCCTCCTACTCCCACCTCTAGCCCAGCTATCCCCTGCCTCCCCTCCTACTCCCACCTCTTCCCAGCTATCCCCTGCCTCCCCTCCTACTCCCACCTCTTCCCAGCTATCCCCTGCCTCCCTCCTACTCCCACCTCTAGCCCAGCTATCCCCTGCCTCCCCTCCTACTCCCACCTCTAGCCCAGCTATCCCCTGCCTCCCCTCCAATTCCCACGTCTAGCCCAGCTATCCCCTGCCTCCCCTCCTACTCCCACCTCTAGCCCAGCTATCCCCTGCCTCCCCTCCTACTCCCACCTCTAGCCCAGCTATCCCCAGCCTCCCCTCCTCCTCCCACCTCTTCCCAGCTATCCCCTGCCTCCCCTCCTCCTCCCACCTCTAGCCCAGCTATCCCCTGCCTCCCCTCCTACTCGCACCTCTTGCCCAGCTATCCCCTGCCTCCCCTCCTACTCCCACCTCTTCCCAGCTATCCCCTGCCTCCCCTCCTCCTCCCACCTCTTCCCAGCTATCCCCTGCCTCCCCTCCTACTCCCACCTCTTCCCAGCTATCCCCTGCCTCCCCTCCTACTCCCACCTCTAGCCCAGCTATCCCCTGCCTCCCCTCCTCCTTCCACCTCTAGCCCAGCTATCCCCTGCCTCCCCTCCTACTCGCACCTCTTGCCCAGCTATCCCCTGCCTCCCCTCCTACTCCCACCTCTTCCCAGCTATCCCCTGCCTCCCCTCCTCCTCCCACCTCTTCCCAGCTATCCCCTGCCTCCCCTCCTCCTCCCACCTCTTCCCAGCTACCCCCTGCCTCCCCTCCTACTCCCACCTCTAGCCCAGCTATCCCCTGCCTCCCCTCCTACTCCCACCTCTTCCCAGCTATCCCCTGCCTCCCCTCCTACTCCCACCTCTTCCCAGCTATCCCCTGCCTCGCCTCCTACTCCCACCTCTTCCCAGCTATCCCCTGCCTCCCCTCCTACTCCCACCTCTAGCCCAGCTATCCCCTGCCTCCCCTCCTACTCCCACCTCTTCCCAGCTATCCCCTGCCTCCCCTCCTACTCCCACCTCTTCCCAGCTATCCCCTGCCTCCCCTCCTACTCCCACCTCTTCCCAGCTATCCCCTGCCTCCCTCCTACTCCCACCTCTAGCCCAGCTATCCCCTGCCTCCCCTCCTACTCCCACCTCTAGCCCAGCTATCCCCTGCCTCCCCTCCAATTCCCACCTCTAGCCCAGCTATCCCCTGCCTCCCCTCCTCCTCCCACCTCTAGCCCAGCTATCCCCTGCCTTCCCCTCCAATTCCCACCTCTAGCCCAGCTATCCCCTGCCTCCCCTCCAATTCCCACCTCTAGTCCAGCTATCCCGCCTCCCCTCCTACTCCCACCTCTAGCCCAGCTATCCCCTGCCTCCCCTCCTACTCCCACCTCTAGCCCAGCTATCCCCTGCCTCCCCTCCTCCTCCCACCTCTTCCCAGCTATCCCCTGCCTCCCCTCCTCCTCCCACATCTAGCCCAGCTATCCCCTGCCTCCCCTCCTACTCGCACCTCTTGCCCAGCTATCCCCTGCCTCCCCTCCTACTCCCACCTCTTCCCAGCTATCCCCTGCCTCCCCTCCTCCTCCCACCTCTTCCCAGCTATCCCCTGCCTCCCCTCCTACTCCCACCTCTTCCCAGCTATCCCCTGCCTCCCCTCCTACTCCCACCTCTAGCCCAGCTATCCCCTGCCTCCCCTCCTCCTTCCACCTCTAGCCCAGCTATCCCCTGCCTCCCCTCCTACTCGCACCTCTTGCCCAGCTATCCCCTGCCTCCCCTCCTACTCCCACCTCTTCCCAGCTATCCCCTGCCTCGCCTCCTACTCCCACCTCTTCCCAGCTATCCCCTGCCTCCCCTCCTACTCCCACCTCTAGCCCAGCTATCCCCTGCCTCCCCTCCTACTCCCACCTCTTCCCAGCTATCCCCTGCCTCCCCTCCTACTCCCACCTCTAGCCCAGCTATCCCCTGCCTCCCCTCCTACTCCCACCTCTTCCCAGCTATCCCCTGCCTCCCCTCCTACTCCCACCTCTTCCCAGCTATCCCCTGCCTCCCCTCCTACTCCCACCTCTTCCCAGCTATGCCCTGCCTCCCTCCTACTCCCACCTCTAGCCCAGCTATCCCCTGCCTCCCCTCCTACTCCCACCTCTAGCCCAGCTATCCCCTGCCTCCCCTCCAATTCCCACCTCTAGCCCAGCTATCCCCTGCCTCCCCTCCTCCTCCCACCTCTAGCCCAGCTATCCCCTGCCTCCCCTCCAATTCCCACCTCTAGCCCAGCTATCCCCTGCCTCCCCTCCAATTCCCACCTCTAGTCCAGCTATCCCGCCTCCCCTCCTACTCTCACCTCTAGCCCAGCTATCCCCTGCCTCCCCTCCTACTCCCACCTCTAGCCCAGCTATCCCCTGCCTCCCCTCCTACTCCCACCTCTTCCCAGCTATCCCCTGCCTCCCCTCCTACTCCCACCTCTTCCCAGCTATCCCCTGCCTCCCCTCCTCCTCCCACCTTTAGCCCAGCTATCCCCTGCCTCCCCTCCTACTCCCACCTCTTGCCCAGCTATCCCCTGCCTCCCCTCCTACTCCCACCTCTAGCCCAGCTATCCCCTGCCTCCCCTCCTACTCCCACCTCTAGCCCAGCTATCCCCTGCCTCCCCTCCTACTCCCACCTCTAGCCCAGCTATCCCCTGCCTCCCCTCCTCCTCCCACCTCTTCCCAGCTATCCCCTGCCTCCCCTCCTCCTCCCACATCTAGCCCAGCTATCCCCTGCCTCCCCTCCTACTCGCACCTCTTGCCCAGCTATCCCCTGCCTCCCCTCCTACTCCCACCTCTTCCCAGCTATCCCCTGCCTCCCCTCCTCCTCCCACCTCTTCCCAGCTATCCCCTGCCTCCCCTCCTACTCCCACCTCCTCCCAGCTATCCCCTGCCTCCCCTCCTACTCCCACCTCTTCCCAGCTATCCCCTGCCTCCCTCCTACTCCCACCTCTAGCCCAGCTATCCCCTGCCTCCCCTCCTACTCCCACCTCTAGCCCACCTATCCCCTGCCTCCCCTCCTACTCCCACCTCTTCCCAGCTATCCCCTGCCTCCCCTCCTACTCCCACCTCTTCCCAGCTATCCCCTGCCTCCCTCCTACTCCCACCTCTAGCCCAGCTATCCCCTGCCTCCCCTCCTACTCCCACCTCTAGCCCAGCTATCCCCTGCCTCCCCTCCAATTCCCACGTCTAGCCCAGCTATCCCCTGCCTCCCCTCCTACTCCCACCTCTAGCCCAGCTATCCCCTGCCTCCCCTCCTACTCCCACCTCTAGCCCAGCTATCCCCAGCCTCCCCTCCTCCTCCCACCTCTTCCCAGCTATCCCCTGCCTCCCCTCCTCCTCCCACCTCTAGCCCAGCTATCCCCTGCCTCCCCTCCTACTCGCACCTCTTGCCCAGCTATCCCCTGCCTCCCCTCCTACTCCCACCTCTTCCCAGCTATCCCCTGCCTCCCCTCCTCCTCCCACCTCTTCCCAGCTATCCCCTGCCTCCCCTCCTACTCCCACCTCTTCCCAGCTATCCCCTGCCTCCCCTCCTACTCCCACCTCTAGCCCAGCTATCCCCTGCCTCCCCTCCTCCTTCCACCTCTAGCCCAGCTATCCCCTGCCTCCCCTCCTACTCGCACCTCTTGCCCAGCTATCCCCTGCCTCCCCTCCTACTCCCACCTCTTCCCAGCTATCCCCTGCCTCCCCTCCTCCTCCCACCTCTTCCCAGCTATCCCCTGCCTCCCCTCCTCCTCCCACCTCTTCCCAGCTACCCCCTGCCTTCCCTCCTACTCCCACCTCTAGCCCAGCTATCCCCTGCCTCCCCTCCTACTCCCACCTCTTCCCAGCTATCCCCTGCCTCCCCTCCTACTCCCACCTCTTCCCAGCTATCCCCTGCCTCGCCTCCTACTCCCACCTCTTCCCAGCTATCCCCTGCCTCCCCTCCTACTCCCACCTCTAGCCCAGCTATCCCCTGCCTCCCCTCCTACTCCCACCCCTTCCCAGCTATCCCCTGCCTCCCCTCCTACTCCCACCTCTTCCCAGCTATCCCCTGCCTCCCCTCCTACTCCCACCTCTTCCCAGCTATCCCCTGCCTCCCTCCTACTCCCACCTCTAGCCCAGCTATCCCCTGCCTCCCCTCCTACTCCCACCTCTAGCCCAGCTATCCCCTGCCTCCCCTCCAATTCCCACCTCTAGCCCAGCTATCCCCTGCCTCCCCTCCTCCTCCCACCTCTAGCCCAGCTATCCCCTGCCTTCCCCTCCAATTCCCACCTCTAGCCCAGCTATCCCCTGCCTCCCCTCCAATTCCCACCTCTAGTCCAGCTATCCCGCCTCCCCTCCTACTCCCACCTCTAGCCCAGCTATCCCCTGCCTCCCCTCCTACTCCCACCTCTAGCCCAGCTATCCCCTGCCTCCCCTCCTCCTCCCACCTCTTCCCAGCTATCCCCTGCCTCCCCTCCTCCTCCCACATCTAGCCCAGCTATCCCCTGCCTCCCCTCCTACTCGCACCTCTTGCCCAGCTATCCCCTGCCTCCCCTCCTACTCCCACCTCTTCCCAGCTATCCCCTGCCTCCCCCCCTCCTCCCACCTCTTCCCAGCTATCCCCTGCCTCCCCTCCTACTCCCACCTCTTCCCAGCTATCCCCTGCCTCCCCTCCTCCTTCCACCTCTAGCCCAGCTATCCCCTGCCTCCCCTCCTACTCGCACCTCTTGCCCAGCTATCCCCTGCCTCCCCTCCTACTCCCACCTCTTCCCAGCTATCCCCTGCCTCGCCTCCTACTCCCACCTCTTCCCAGCTATCCCCTGCCTCCCCTCCTACTCCCACCTCTAGCCCAGCTATCCCCTGCCTCCCCTCCTACTCCCACCTCTTCCCAGCTATCCCCTGCCTCCCCTCCTACTCCCACCTCTAGCCCAGCTATCCCCTGCCTCCCCTCCTACTCCCACCTCTTCCCAGCTATCCCCTGCCTCCCCTCCTACTCCCACCTCTTCCCAGCTATCCCCTGCCTCCCCTCCTACTCCCACCTCTTCCCAGCTATGCCCTGCCTCCCTCCTACTCCCACCTCTAGCCCAGCTATCCCCTGCCTCCCCTCCTACTCCCACCTCTAGCCCAGCTATCCCCTGCCTCCCCTCCAATTCCCACCTCTAGCCCAGCTATCCCCTGCCTCCCCTCCTCCTCCCACCTCTAGCCCAGCTATCCCCTGCCTCCCCTCCAATTCCCACCTCTAGCCCAGCTATCCCCTGCCTCCCCTCCAATTCCCACCTCTAGTCCAGCTATCCCGCCTCCCCTCCTACTCTCACCTCTAGCCCAGCTATCCCCTGCCTCCCCTCCTACTCCCACCTCTAGCCCAGCTATCCCCTGCCTCCCCTCCTACTCCCACCTCTTCCCAGCTATCCCCTGCCTCCCCTCCTACTCCCACCTCTTCCCAGCTATCCCCTGCCTCCCCTCCTCCTCCCACCTTTAGCCCAGCTATCCCCTGCCTCCCCTCCTACTCCCACCTCTTGCCCAGCTATCCCCTGCCTCCCCTCCTACTCCCACCTCTAGCCCAGCTATCCCCTGCCTCCCCTCCTACTCCCACCTCTAGCCCAGCTATCCCCTGCCTCCCCTCCTACTCCCACCTCTAGCCCAGCTATCCCCTGCCTCCCCTCCTCCTCCCACCTCTTCCCAGCTATCCCCTGCCTCCCCTCCTCCTCCCACATCTAGCCCAGCTATCCCCTGCCTCCCCTCCTACTCGCACCTCTTGCCCAGCTATCCCCTGCCTCCCCTCCTACTCCCACCTCTTCCCAGCTATCCCCTGCCTCCCCTCCTCCTCCCACCTCTTCCCAGCTATCCCCTGCCTCCCCTCCTACTCCCACCTCTTCCCAGCTATCCCCTGCCTCCCCTCCTACTCCCACCTCTAGCCCAGCTATCCCCTGCCTCCCCTCCTCCTTCCACCTCTAGCCCAGCTATCCCCTGCCTCCCCTCCTACTCCCACCTCTTCCCAGCTATCCCCTGCCTCCCCTCCTCCTCCCACCTCTTCCCAGCTATCCCCTGCCTCCCCTCCTCCTCCCACCTCTTCCCAGCTACCCCCTGCCTCCCCTCCTACTCCCACCTCTAGCCCTGCTATCCCCTGCCTCCCCTCCTACTCCCACCTCTTCCCAGCTATCCCCTGCCTCCCCTCCTACTCCCACCTCTTCCCAGCTATCCCCTGCCTCGCCTCCTACTCCCACCTCTTCCCAGCTATCCCCTGCCTCCCCTCCTACTCCCACCTCTAGCCCAGCTATCCCCTGCCTCCCCTCCTCCTTCCACCTCTAGCCCAGCTATCCCCTGCCTCCCCTCCTACTCCCACCTCTTCCCAGCTATCCCCTGCCTCCCCTCCTCCTCCCACCTCTTCCCAGCTATCCCCTGCCTCCCCTCCTCCTCCCACCTCTTCCCAGCTACCCCCTGCCTCCCCTCCTACTCCCACCTCTAGCCCTGCTATCCCCTGCCTCCCCTCCTACTCCCACCTCTTCCCAGCTATCCCCTGCCTCCCCTCCTACTCCCACCTCTTCCCAGCTATCCCCTGCCTCGCCTCCTACTCCCACCTCTTCCCAGCTATCCCCTGCCTCCCCTCCTACTCCCACCTCTAGCCCAGCTATCCCCTGCCTCCCCTCCTACTCCCACCTCTTCCCAGCTATCCCCTGCCTCCCCTCCTACTCCCACCTCTAGCCCAGCTATCCCCTGCCTCCCCTCCTACTCCCACCTCTTCCCAGCTATCCCCTGCCTCCCCTCCTACTCCCACCTCTTCCCAGCTATCCCCTGCCTCCCCTCCTACTCCCACCTCTTCCCAGCTATCCCCTGCCTCCCTCCTACTCCCACCTCTAGCCCAGCTATCCCCTGCCTCCCCTCCTACTCCCACCTCTAGCCCAGCTATCCCCTGCCTCCCCTCCAATTCCCACCTCTAGCCCAGCTATCCCCTGCCTCCCCTCCTCCTCCCACCTCTAGCCCAGCTATCCCCTGCCTCCCCTCCAATTCCCACCTCTAGCCCAGCTATCCCCTGCTTCCCCTCCAATTCCCACCTCTAGTCCAGCTATCCCGCCTCCCCTCCTACTCTCACCTCTAGCCCAGCTATCCCCTGCCTCCCCTCCTACTCCCACCTCTAGCCCAGCTATCCCCTGCCTCCCCTCCTGCTCCCACCTCTTCCCAGCTATCCCCTGCCTCCCCTCCTACTCCCACCTCTTCCCAGCTATCCCCTGCCTCCCCTCCTCCTCCCACCTCTAGCCCAGCTATCCCCTGCCTCCCCTCCTACTCCCACCTCTTGCCCAGCTATCCCCTGCCTCCCCTCCTACTCCCACCTCTAGCCCAGCTATCCCCTGCCTCCCCTCCTACTCCCACCTCTAGCCCAGCTATCCCCTGCCTCCCTCCCACTCCCACCTCTAGCCCAGCTATCCCCTGCCTCCTCTCCTACTCCCACCTCTAGCCCAGCTATCCCCTGCCTCCCCTCCTACTCCCACCTCTAGCCCAGCTATCCCCTGCCTCCCTCCCACTCCCACCTCTAGCCCAGCTATCCCCTGCCTCCTCTCCTACTCCCACCTCTAGCCCAGCTATCCCCTGCCTCCCCTCCTACTCCCACCTCTAGCCCAGCTATCCCCTGCCTCCCTTCCAATTCCCACCTCTAGCCCAGCTATCCCCTGCCTCCCCTCCTACTCCCACCTCTAGCCCAGCTATCCCCTGCCTCCCTCCCACTCCCACCTCTAGCCCAGCTATCCCCTGCCTCCTCTCCTACTCCCACCTCTAGCCCAGCTATCCCCTGCCTCCCCTCCTACTCCCACCTCTAGCCCAGCTATCCCCTGCCTCCCTTCCAATTCCCACCTCTAGCCCAGCTATCCCCTGCCTCCCCTCCTACTCCCACCTCTAGCCCAGCTATCCCCTTCCTCCCCTCCTCCTCCCACCTCTTCCCAGCTATCCCCTGCCTCCCCTCCAATTCCCACCTCTAGCCCAGCTATCCCCTGCCTCCCCTCCTACTCCCACCTCTAGCCCAGCTATCCCCTGCCTCCCCTCCTACTCCCACCTCTAGCTCAGCTATCCCCTGCCTCCCCTCCTACTCCCACCTCTAGCCCAGCTATCCCCTGCCTCCCTCCCACTCCCACCTCTAGCCCAGCTATCCCCTGCCTCCTCTCCTACTCCCACCTCTAGCCCAGCTATCCCCTGCCTCCCCTCCTACTCCCACCTCTAGCCCAGCTATCCCCTGCCTCCCTTCCAATTCCAACCTCTAGCCCAGCTATCCCCTGCCTCCCCTCCTACTGGCACCTCTAGCCCAGCTATCCCCTTCCTCCCCTCCTCCTCCCACCTCTTCCCAGCTATCCCCTGCCTCCCCTCCAATTCCCACCTCTAGCCCAGCTATCCCCTGCCTCCCCTCCTACTCCCACCTCTTCCCAGCTATCCCCTGCCTCCCCTCCTCCTCCCACCTCTTCCCAGCTATCCCCTGCCTCCCCTCCTACTCCCACCTCTTCCCAGCTATCCCCTGCCTCCCCTCCTACTCCCACCTCTAGCCCAGCTATCCCCTGCCTCCCCTCCAATTCCCACCTCTAGCCCAGCTATCCCGTGCCTCCCCTCCTACTCCCACCTCTTCCCAGCTATCCCCTGCCTCCCCTCCAATTCCCACCTCTAGCCCAGCTATCCCCTGCCTCCCCTCCTACTCCCACCTCTAGCCCAGCTATCCCCTCCCTCCCCTCCTACTCCCACCTCTAGCCCAGCTATCGCCTGCCTCCCCTCCTCCTCCCACCTCTTCCCAGCTATCCCCTGCCTCCCCTCCTCCTCCCACCTCTAGCCCAGCTATCCCCTGCCTCCCCTCCTACTCGCACCTCTTGCCCAGCTATCCCCTGCCACCCCTCCTACTCCCACCTCTTCCCAGCTATCCCCTGCCTTCCCTCCTCCTCCCACCTCTTCCCAGCTATCCCCTGCCTCCTCTCCTCCTCCCACCTCTTCCCAGCTATCCCCTGCCTCCCCTCCTACTCCCACCTCTAGCCCAGCTATCCCCTGCCTCCCCTCCTACTCCCACCTCTTCCCAGCTATCCCCTGCCTCCCCTCCTACTCCCACTTCTTCCCAGCTATCCCCTGCCTCCCCTCCTACTCCCACCTCTTCCCAGCTATCCCCTGCCTCCCCTCCTACTCCCACCTCTAGCCCAGCTATCCCCTGCCTCCCCTCCTACTCCCACCTCTTCCCGGCTATCCCCTGCCTCCCCTCCTACTCCCACCTCTAGCCCAGCTATCCCCTTCCTCCCCTCCTACTCCCACCTCTTCCCAGCTATATCCTGCCTCCCCTCCTACTCCCACCTCTTCCCAGCTATCCCCTGCCTCCCCTCCTACTCCCACCTCTAGCCCAGCTATCCCCTGCCTCCCCTCCAATTCCCACCTCTAGCCCAGCTATCCCCTGCCTCCCCTCCTACTCCCACCTCTAGCCCAGCTATCCCCTGCCTCCCCTCCTACTCCCACCTCTAGCCCAGCTATCCCCTGCCTCCCCTCCTCCTCCCACCTCTTCCCAGCTATCCCCTGCCTCCCCTCCTCCTCCCACCTCTAGCCCAGCTATCCCCTGCCTCCCCTCCTACTCGCACCTCTTGCCCAGCTATCCCCTGCCTCCCCTCCTACTCCCACCTCTTCCCAGCTATCCCCTGCCTCCCCTCCTCCTCCCACCTCTTCCCAGCTATCCCCTGCCTCCCCTCCTCCTCCCACCTCTTCCCAGCTATCCCCTGCCTCCCCTCCTACTCCCACCTATAGCCCAGCTATCCCCTGCCTCGTCTCCTACTCCCACCTCTTCCCAGCTATCCCCTGCCTCCCCTCCTACTCCCACCTCTTCCCAGCTATCCCCTGCCTCCCCTCCTACTCCCACCTCTTCCCAGCTATCCCCTGCCTCCCCTCCTACTCCCACCTCTAGCCCAGCTATCCCCTGCCTCCCCTCCTACTCCCACCTCTTCCCAGCTATCCCCTGCCTCCCCTCCTACTCCCACCTCTTCCCAGCTATCCCCTGCCTCCCCTCCTACTCCCACCTCTTCCCAGCTATCCCCTGCCTCCCCTCCTACTCCCATCTCTAGCCCAGCTATCCCCTGCCTCCCCTCCTACTCCCACCTCTAGCCCAGCTATCCCCTGCCTCCACTCCTCCTCCCACCTCTTCCCAGCTATCCCCTGCCTCCCCTCCTACTCCCACCTCTAGCCCAGCTATCCCCTGTCTCCCCTACTACTCCCACCTCTTCCCAGCTATCCCCTACCTCCCCTCCTACTCCCACCTCTTCCCAGCTATCCCCTGCCTCCCTTCCTACTCCCACCTCTAGCCCAGCTATCCCCTGCCTCCCCTCCTACTCCCACCTCTAGCCCAGCTATCCCCTGTCTCCCCTTCTCCTCCAACCTCTTGCCCAGCAATCCCCTGCCTCCCCTCCTACTCCCACCTCTAGCCCAGCTATCCCCTGCCTCCCCTCCTGTTCCCACCTCTTCCCAGCTATCCCCTGCCTCCCCTCCTACTCCCACCTCTAGCCCAGCTATCCCCTGCCTCCCCTCCTCCTCCCACCTCTTGCCCAGATATCCCCTGCCTCCCCTCCTCCTCCCACCTCTAGCCCAGCTATCCCCTGCCTCCCCTCCTACTCCCACCTCTTGCCCAGCTATCCCCTGCCTCCCCTCCAATTCCCACCTCTAGCCCAGCTATCCCCTGCCTCCCCTCCTGCTCCCACCTCTTTCCAGCTATCCCCTGCCTCCCCTCCTACTCCCACCTCTAGCCCAGCTATCTCCTGCCTCCCCTCCTCCCCCCACCTCTTGCCCAGATATACCCTGCCTCCCCTCCTCCTCCCACCTCTAGCCCAGCTATCCCCTGCCTCCCCTCCTACTCCCACCTCTTGCCCAGCTATCCCCTGCCTCCCCTCCTACTCCCACCTCTAGCCCAGCTATCCCCTGCCTCCCCTCCTCCTCCCACCTCTTCCCAGCTATCCCCTGCCTCCCCTCCTACTCCCACCTCTAGCTCAGCTATCCCGTCTCCCCTCCTACTCCCACCTCTTCCCAGCTATCCCCTGCCTCCCCTCCTACTCCCACCTCTTCCCAGCTATCCCCTGCCTCCCCTCCTACTCCCACCTCTAGCCCAGCTATCCCCTGCCTCCCCTCCTACTCCCACCTCTAGCCCAGCTATCCCCTGCCTCCCCTCCTCCTCCAACCTCTTGCCCAGCAATCCCCTGCCTCCCCTCCTACTCCCACCTCTAGCCCAGCTATCCCCTGCCTCCCCTCCTGCTCCCACCTCTTCCCAGCTATCCCCTGCCTCCCCTCCTACTCCCACCTCTAGCCCAGCTATCCCCTGCCTCCCCTCCTCCTCCCACCTCTTGCCCAGATATCCCCTGCCTCCCCTCCTCCTCCCACCTCTAGCCCAACTATCCCCTGCCTCCCCTCCTACTCCCACCTCTTGCCCAGCTATCCCCTGCCTCCCCTCCAATTCCCACCTCTAGCCCAGCTATTTCCTGCCTCCCCTCCTACTCCCACCTCTTCCCAGCTATCCCCTGCCTCCCCTCCTCCTCCCACCTCTTCCCAGCTATCCCCTGCCTCCCCT
The DNA here is from genome assembly GCF_028390025.1 of Pseudophryne corroboree. Classification (NCBI taxonomy): domain Eukaryota; kingdom Metazoa; phylum Chordata; class Amphibia; order Anura; family Myobatrachidae; genus Pseudophryne; species Pseudophryne corroboree. Next base: position 829,723,867 of record NC_086449.1, on the reverse strand, counting down.
CCTCCTCCCACCTCTTGCCTAGCTATCCCCTGCCTCCCCTCCAATTCCCACCTCTAGCCCAGCTATCCCCTGCCTCCCCTCCTACTCCCACCTTTTCCCAGCTATCCCCTGCCTCCCCTCCTCCTCCAACCTCTTGCCCAGCTATCCCCTGCCTCCCCTCCTACTCCCACCTCTAGCCCAGCTATCCCCTGCCTCCCCTCCTACTCCCACCTCTAGCCCAGCTGTCCCCTGCCTCCCCTCCTACTCCCACCTCTAGCCCAGCTATCCCCTGCCTCCCCTCCTACTCCCACCTCTTGCCCAGCTATCCCCTGCCTCCCCTCCTACTCCCACCTCTTGCCCAGCTATCCCCTGCCTCCCCTCCTACTCCCACCTCTAGCCCAGCTATCCCCTGCCTCCCCTCCTCCTCCCACCTCTAGCCCAGCTTTCCCCTGCCTCCCCTCCTCCTCCCACCTCTTGCCCAGCTATCCCCTGCCTCCCCTCCTCCTCCCACCTCTTGCCCAGCTATCCCCTGTCTCCCCTCCTACTCCCACCTCTTGCCCAGCTATCCCCTGCCTCCCCTCCTCCTCCCACCTCTAGCCCAGCTATCCCCTGCCTCCCCTCCTACTCCCACCTCTAGCCCAGCTATCCCCTGCCTCCCCTCCAATTCCCACCTCTAGCCCAGCTATCCCCTGCCTCCCCTCCTACTCCCACCTCTAGCCCAGCTATCCCCTGCCTCCCCTCCTACTCCCACCTCTAGCCCAGCTATCCCCTGCCTCCCCTCCTACTCCCACCTCTAGCCCAGCTATCCCCTGACTCCCCTCCTACTCCCACCTCTAGCCCAGCTATCCCCTGCCTCCCCTCCTCCTCCCACCTCTAGCCCAGCTATCCCCTGCCTCCCCTCCAACTCCTACCTCTAGCCCAGCTATCCCCTGCCTCCCCTCCTCCTCCCACCTCTAGTCCAGCTATCCCCTGACTCCCCTCCTACTCCCACCTCTAGCCCAGCTATCCCCTGACTCCCCTCCTACTCCCACCTCTAGCCCAGCTATCCCCTGCCTCCCCTCCAACTCCCACCTCTAGCCCAGCTATCCCCTGCCTCCCCTCCTCCTCCCACCTCTAGCCCAGCTATCCCCTGACTCCCCTCCTACTCCCACCTCTAGCCCAGCTATCCCCTGACTCCCCTCCTACTCCCACCTCTAGTCCAGCTATCCCCTGCCTCCCCTCCAACTCCCACCTCTAGCCCAGCTATCCCCTGCCTCCCCTCCAACTCCCACCTCTAGCCCAGCTATTCCCTGCCTCCTCTCCTACTCCCACCTCTAGCCCAGCTATCCCCTGCCTCCCCTCCTACTCCCACCTCTAGCCCAGCTATCCCCTGCCTCCCCTCCAACTCCCACCTCTAGCCCAGCTATCCCCTGCCTCCTCTCCTACTCCCACCTCTAGCCCAGCTATCCCCTGCCTCCCCTCCTACTCCCACCTCTTGCCCAGCTATCCCCTGCCTCCCCTCCAACTCCCACCTCTAGCCCAGCTATCCCCTGCCTACCCTCCTACTCCCACCTCTAGCCCAGCTATCCCCTGCCTCCACTCCTCCTCCCACCTCTTCCCAGCTATCCCCTGCCTCCCCTCCTACTCCCACCTCTAGCCCAGCTATCCCCTGTCTCCCCTACTACTCCCACCTCTTCCCAGCTATCCCCTACCTCCCCTCCTACTCCCACCTCTTCCCAGCTATCCCCTGCCTCCCTTCCTACTCCCACCTCTAGCCCAGCTATCCCCTGCCTCCCCTCCTACTCCCACCTCTAGCCCAGCTATCCCCTGTCTCCCCTTCTCCTCCAACCTCTTGCCCAGCAATCCCCTGCCTCCCCTCCTACTCCCACCTCTAGCCCAGCTATCCCCTGCCTCCCCTCCTGTTCCCACCTCTTCCCAGCTATCCCCTGCCTCCCCTCCTACTCCCACCTCTAGCCCAGCTATCCCCTGCCTCCCCTCCTCCTCCCACCTCTTGCCCAGATATCCCCTGCCTCCCCTCCTCCTCCCACCTCTAGCCCAGCTATCCCCTGCCTCCCCTCCTACTCCCACCTCTTGCCCAGCTATCCCCTGCCTCCCCTCCAATTCCCACCTCTAGCCCAGCTATCCCCTGCCTCCCCTCCTGCTCCCACCTCTTTCCAGCTATCCCCTGCCTCCCCTCCTACTCCCACCTCTAGCCCAGCTATCTCCTGCCTCCCCTCCTCCCCCCACCTCTTGCCCAGATATACCCTGCCTCCCCTCCTCCTCCCACCTCTAGCCCAGCTATCCCCTGCCTCCCCTCCTACTCCCACCTCTTGCCCAGCTATCCCCTGCCTCCCCTCCTACTCCCACCTCTAGCCCAGCTATCCCCTGCCTCCCCTCCTCCTCCCACCTCTTCCCAGCTATCCCCTGCCTCCCCTCCTACTCCCACCTCTAGCTCAGCTATCCCGTCTCCCCTCCTACTCCCACCTCTTCCCAGCTATCCCCTGCCTCCCCTCCTACTCCCACCTCTTCCCAGCTATCCCCTGCCTCCCCTCCTACTCCCACCTCTAGCCCAGCTATCCCCTGCCTCCCCTCCTACTCCCACCTCTAGCCCAGCTATCCCCTGCCTCCCCTCCTCCTCCAACCTCTTGCCCAGCAATCCCCTGCCTCCCCTCCTACTCCCACCTCTAGCCCAGCTATCCCCTGCCTCCCCTCCTGCTCCCACCTCTTCCCAGCTATCCCCTGCCTCCCCTCCTACTCCCACCTCTAGCCCAGCTATCCCCTGCCTCCCCTCCTCCTCCCACCTCTTGCCCAGATATCCCCTGCCTCCCCTCCTCCTCCCACCTCTAGCCCAACTATCCCCTGCCTCCCCTCCTACTCCCACCTCTTGCCCAGCTATCCCCTGCCTCCCCTCCAATTCCCACCTCTAGCCCAGCTATTTCCTGCCTCCCCTCCTACTCCCACCTCTTCCCAGCTATCCCCTGCCTCCCCTCCTCCTCCCACCTCTTCCCAGCTATCCCCTGCCTCCCCTCCTCCTCCCACCTCTTGCCTAGCTATCCCCTGCCTCCCCTCCAATTCCCACCTCTAGCCCAGCTATCCCCTGCCTCCCCTCCTACTCCCACCTTTTCCCAGCTATCCCCTGCCTCCCCTCCTCCTCCAACCTCTTGCCCAGCTATCCCCTGCCTCCCCTCCTACTCCCACCTCTAGCCCAGCTATCCCCTGCCTCCCCTCCTACTCCCACCTCTAGCCCAGCTGTCCCCTGCCTCCCCTCCTACTCCCACCTCTAGCCCAGCTATCCCCTGCCTCCCCTCCTACTCCCACCTCTTGCCCAGCTATCCCCTGCCTCCCCTCCTACTCCCACCTCTTGCCCAGCTATCCCCTGCCTCCCCTCCTACTCCCACCTCTAGCCCAGCTATCCCCTGCCTCCCCTCCTCCTCCCACCTCTAGCCCAGCTTTCCCCTGCCTCCCCTCCTCCTCCCACCTCTTGCCCAGCTATCCCCTGCCTCCCCTCCTCCTCCCACCTCTTGCCCAGCTATCCCCTGTCTCCCCTCCTACTCCCACCTCTTGCCCAGCTATCCCCTGCCTCCCCTCCTCCTCCCACCTCTAGCCCAGCTATCCCCTGCCTCCCCTCCTACTCCCACCTCTAGCCCAGCTATCCCCTGCCTCCCCTCCAATTCCCACCTCTAGCCCAGCTATCCCCTGCCTCCCCTCCTACTCCCACCTCTAGCCCAGCTATCCCCTGCCTCCCCTCCTACTCCCACCTCTAGCCCAGCTATCCCCTGCCTCCCCTCCTACTCCCACCTCTAGCCCAGCTATCCCCTGACTCCCCTCCTACTCCCACCTCTAGCCCAGCTATCCCCTGCCTCCCCTCCTCCTCCCACCTCTAGCCCAGCTATCCCCTGCCTCCCCTCCAACTCCTACCTCTAGCCCAGCTATCCCCTGCCTCCCCTCCTCCTCCCACCTCTAGTCCAGCTATCCCCTGACTCCCCTCCTACTCCCACCTCTAGCCCAGCTATCCCCTGACTCCCCTCCTACTCCCACCTCTAGCCCAGCTATCCCCTGCCTCCCCTCCAACTCCCACCTCTAGCCCAGCTATCCCCTGCCTCCCCTCCTCCTCCCACCTCTAGCCCAGCTATCCCCTGACTCCCCTCCTACTCCCACCTCTAGCCCAGCTATCCCCTGACTCCCCTCCTACTCCCACCTCTAGCCCAGCTATCCCCTGCCTCCCCTCCAACTCCCACCTCTAGCCCAGCTATCCCCTGCCTCCCCTCCAACTCCCACCTCTAGCCCAGCTATTCCCTGCCTCCTCTCCTACTCCCACCTCTAGCCCAGCTATCCCCTGCCTCCCCTCCTACTCCCACCTCTAGCCCAGCTATCCCCTGCCTCCCCTCCAACTCCCACCTCTAGCCCAGCTATCCCCTGCCTCCTCTCCTACTCCCACCTCTAGCCCAGCTATCCCCTGCCTCCCCTCCTACTCCCACCTCTTGCCCAGCTATCCCCTGCCTCCCCTCCAACTCCCACCTCTAGCCCAGCTATCCCCTGCCTACCCTCCTACTCCCACCTCTTCCCAGCTATCCCCTGCCTCCCCTCCTACTCCCACCTTTAGCCATACTTGCCTACCTGACCGTCTCCATGAGGGAGACAATGCTCTGTTCCTGGACTTTCCTGGTAATGTATGATTGCCATCACCTGTGGTGACACACCTTTCTTATCCATTACCTAGCTCTCCACAGGTGATGGCAATCATACATTACCAGGAAAGTCCAGGAACAGAGCATTTTCTCCCTCATGGAGACGGTCAGGTAGGCAAGTGTGCCTCTAGCCCAGCTGTCTGCTGTCTCCACTCCCGGTCCCACCTCCTGTCCATCAATCCACTTCCTCCTCTCCCACAATTACCACCTGCCCATCTCTCCTCTATCTCCCCTCCCAGTCCCATCCCTTGCTCAGCTACCCTTTGCCTTTCCTCCCACTCCTAGACCATCTCTTCTTTGCCTCCGTTACCAGTTTAATCCCTTACTCAAATATTCGATGCATCCCCTTTCATCCCACCTTCTGCCTTGCTATCCTCTACCTACACTCACAGCCTCACGCTTTCCCCAACTATCTGCCTTTCTGCCTCCTCTCTCATTAACCTACACTGCTGCCCTCTGACTACACCCCTACATCCCTTCCCCTGCTATCCTTTGCCATCCCTCCCACCCACTAACACTGCCCTTGTTACTCAACCTCCCCACTTATCCTTTTGCCCCAAACTCCTATCCTCTACCTCCTCTCCCCACCACTTGGTAACTTCTGCCTAACAGTCTACTCTCATCCCCTGCCTCCACTCCAAACCTCACCTCTACTTCTGTTATCCTCTGCCTCTACTTCCAACCTCACCTCTGCTTCTGTTATCCTCTGCCTCTACTCCCAACCTCACCTCTGCTTCTGTTATCCTCTGCCTCCACCCCCAACCTCATCCCTGCTTCTGTTATCCTCTGCCTCCACCCCCAACCTCATCCCTGCTTCTGTTATCCTCTGCCTCTACTTCCAACCTCACCTCTGCTTCTGTTATCCTCTGCCTCTACTCCCAACCTCACCTCTGCTTCTGTTATCCTCTGCCTCCACCCCCAACCTCATCCCTGCTTCTGTTATCCCCTGCCTCCACTCCCAACCTCATCCCTGCTTCTGTTATCCCCTGCCTCCACTCCCAACCTCACCCCTGCTTTTGTTATCCTCTGCCTCCACTCCCAACCTCCCCTCTGCTTCTGTTATCCTCTGCCTCCACTCCAACCTCACCTCTGCTTCTGTTATCCCCTGCCTCCACTCCCAACCTCACCTCTGCTTCTGTTATCCTCTGCCTCCACTCCCAACCTCACCTCTGCTTCTGTTATCCTCTGCCTCCACCCCCAACCTCACCTCTGCTTCTGTTATCCTCTACCTCCACTCCCTACCTCACCTCTGCTTCTGTTAGCCTCTGCCTCCACTCCCAACCTCATCTCTGCTTCTGTTAGCCTCTGCCTCCACTCCCAACCTCATCCCTTGTTCTGTTAGCCTCTGCCTCCACTCCCAACCTCACCCCTGCTTCTGTTAGCCTCTGCCTTCACTCCCAACCTCACCCCTGCTTCTGTCAGCTTCTGCCTTCACTCCCAACCTCATCTCTGCTTCTGTTATCCTCTGCCTCCACTCCCAACCTCACCCCTGCTTCTGTTATCCTCTTCCTCCACTCCCAACTTCACCCCTGCTCTGTTAGCTTCTGCCTCCACCCCCAACCCCATTCCTGTTTCTGTTAGCCTCTGCCTCCACTCCCAACCTCATCCCTTGTTCTGTTAGCCTCTGCCTCCACTCCCAACCTCACCTCTGCTTCTGTTAGCCTCTGCCTTCACTCCTAACCTCACCCCTGCTTCTGTCAGCTTCTGCCTTCACTCCCAACCTCATCTCTGCTTCTGTTATCCTCTGCCTCCACTCCCAACTTCACCCCTGCTCTGTTAGCTTCTGCCTCCACCCCCAACCTCATTCCTGTTTCTGTTTTCCTCTGCCTCCACTCCCAACCTCACCTCTGCTTCTGTTAGCCTCTGCCTCCACTCCCAACCTCACACTTGCTTCTGTTATCCTCTGCCTCTACTCCCAACATCATCCCTGGTTCTGTTAGCCTCTGCCTTCACTCCCAACCTCATCCCTGGTTCTGTTAGCCTCTGCCTTCACTCCCAACCTCACCCCTGCTTCTGTTAGCCTCTGCCTCCACTCCCAACCTCATCCCTGCGTCTGTTATCCTCTGCCTCTACTCACAACCTTACCCCTGCTTCTGTTATCCTCTGCCTCCACTCCCAACCTCATCCCTGGTTCTGTTAGCCTCTGCCTCCACTCCCAACCTCACCCCTGCTTATGTTATCCTCTGCCTCCACTCCCAACCTCATCCCTGGTTCTGTTATCCTCTGCCTCTACTCCCAACCTCACCTCTGCTTCTGTTATCCTCTGCCTCCACTCCCAATCTCACCCCTGCTTCTGTTATCCTCTGCCTCCACCCCCAACCTCATCCCTGCTTCTGTTATCCCCTGCCTCCACTCCCAACCTCACCTCTGCTTCTGTTATCCTCTGCCTCCACTCCCAACCTCACCTCTGCTTCTGTTATCCTCTGCCTCCACCCCCAACCTCACCTCTGCTTCTGTTATCCTCTACCTCCACTCCCAACCTCACCTCTGCTTCTGTTAGACTCTGCCTCCACTCCCAACCTCATCTCTGCTTCTGTTAGCCTCTGCCTCCACTCCCAACCTCACTTCTGCTTCTGTTAGGTTCTGCCTCCACCCCCAACCTCATCTCTGCTTCTGTTATCCTCTGCCTCCACTCCCAACCTCACCTCTGCTAGCCTCTGCCTCCACTACCAACCTCATCTCTGCTTCTGTTAGCCTCTGCCTCCACTCCCAACCTCATCCCTGGTTCTGTTAGCCTCTGCCTCCACTCCCAACCTCACCCCTGCTTCTGTTAGCCTCTGCCTTCACTCCCAACCTCACCCCTGCTTCTGTCAGCCTCTGCCTTCACTCCCAACCTCATCCCTGCTTCTGTTATCCTCTGCCTCCACTCCCAACCTCACCCCTGCTTCTGTTATCCTCTTCCTCCAATCCCAACTTCTCCCCTGCTCTGTTAGCTTCTGCCTCCACCCCCAACCTCATTCCTGTTTCTGTTTTCCTCTGCCTCCACTCCCAACCTCACCTCTGCTTCTGTTAGCCTCTGCCTCCACTCCCAACCTCACACCTGCTTCTGTTATCCTCTGCCTCCACTCCCAACCTCACCCCTGCTTCTGTTAGCTCTGCCTCCACTCCCAACCTCATCCCTGCTTCTGTTATCCTGTGCCTCTACTCCCAACCTTACCCCTGCTTCTGTTATCCCCTGCCTCCACTCCCAACCTCATCCCTGGTTCTGTTAGCCTCTGCCTCCACTCCCAACCTCACCCCTGCTTCTGTTATCCTCTGCCCCCACTCCCAACCTCATCCCTGGTTCTGTTAGCCTCTGCTTCCACTCCCAACCTCACCCCTGCTTCTGTTATGCTCTACCTCCACTCCCAACCTCACCCCTGCATCTGTTATCCTCTACCTCCACTCCCAACCTCACCCCTGCTTCTGTTATCCTCTGCCTCCACTCCCAACCTCACCTCTGCTTCTGTTATCCTCTGCATCTACTCCCAACCTCACCTCTGCTTCTGTTATCCTCTGCCTCCACTCCCAACCTCCCCTCTGCTTCTGTTAGCCTCCGCCTCCACTCTCAACCTCACCCCTGCTTCTGTTATCCTCTGCCTCCACTCCCCACCTCATCCCTGCTTCTGTTAGCCTCTACCTCCACTCCTTCTGTGCACCAGTGAGTACACTTACCCCAGTGCTCCCCATAATTAAAAAGAGCATGATGTGGAAACGGCCGAATCCAATGGTCTCAACTGCATCTTCCACTGAGAAGGTCTTTGGACCTAGAGACGAGATGTGTAAGGGGAGAGGAGTAAGGTGCGGGGCTGCAGGTAAATAGTAGTCTGAGGCGCCATTTAAAAAAGAGCCATAAACAGATTAGTTCCTTTGTGAAGCTAAAAGGTGTTATTGCTGAAGGGTGTGGTATGGAAGGTAGATAGTAGCTATGTCGACAGTAACTAGGTCGTCAGGTCAAAAGGTCGACATGAGCTTATTATGTTTTTTTGGTGTTTTTTTCTTTGTTGAGTGACCGGGAACCCCAATTAGTGCACCGCGTCCCCTCGCATGGCTTGCTTCACTTCGCTGTGCTCGGCACAGATTACCATTCCAATCGTAGTCCACGTGGGTTGTTAAGAATGAAAAGGTGCAAAAAAATCAAAAAATCATGAAAAACTCATGTCGACCTAGAACATGTCTACCTAGAGACCCTGTCGACCTAGTTACTGTAGACCAATAGTGGTCGACCTAGATAGTGTCGACCTCGTTACTGTCGACCTAGAGACCGGATCGCATTGCTGAAATACCGTATTTCACAGGCAGCGGGAAGCTTAGCTATACCTGGCATTAGCGATGCAGATTTATCAAGCTATGGTGAGTGATAAAGTATCAGCCAATCAGCTCACAACTGTCATTTTTCAAACAGCCTGTAACATGACAGTTAGGAGCTGATTGGTTGGTACTTTATCACCGTGCTATTTATAGCTCTCCAAGGCTTGATAAATCTGGGCCTTGAGTCCCAGTTGCAGGCCCACTGGGTTGAAGCACACTGCGAACGCAAAGGCGGCCGTCGCACATGCGCATTAGCCGGTAACCCGTCGCTGGCAGCACTAGGCTGCTAGGACCACAGGAGAAGATGCTGCATGGCAGGGGGACACCACTGGACCTCACCGGGCAGGTAAGTTATGGTAAAGACCGGTGGCATATGTGTAAGTATCGCAGGGACATTATACTAAATATCCTGCCGGTAATCAGTGTCCTACTCTAATGGAGCCTAGTGTCATCTGTTCTCTCACCCTTTGAGGCGCGAGGTGTCACTTCCTCCAGGTTCAGCGTGTTGACGTATTTGATCAGCTGCGGCTCCATTTCCCGTCAGGTGACGTCAGCACTTTGCTTATTAGATAAATTTGCTGTAAAAATACAGGAAATTATTACCAGTTATTTACATAGCGCACACATATTCCGCAGCGCTGCACAGAGAGTATCTCAGTCACACCAGAGGAGCTTACAATCTATGGGGAACACGCAATGCCAATGTTCAGGTAGTTGAGCGACTTACTGCTACTGTGTGTACATGAAAATACTGAAAGTCTCCTATGGCGCACGCGTTGCACGGAGATTACGCAGAACGCTGCTGTGATCAAGGCGCGCGGGATCAGAGGTGTCTTGGAGAAGTGCCGGTGTCCTGGGCGGAGACTGGGAGGTGTCTTAGCGCTTGCAGGGCCAGATGTACTATGCCTTGGAAAGAGATAAAGTGGGGGGAGATGAAGGACCAGCCAATCAGCTCCTAACTGTTACCGGCTGTGTTTGAAAAATGTCAGTTACAGGTGCCCGTGTGCCGCCTCCCCTCTAGCCGGGAGCGCATTACAGTCTGAGCACTAGAGGCACAAAACACCAAGAAAATGGCCGCCGCATCATTTTCCCAGTGATTATTTGTGCGCTTGCTGCTGCCAACAGGGGGCCCACACTGTACACACTGCATCCATTTCTTTAATACTCACCTCACCAGAGTCCCCTATCAGCAGCAGAAAGCGTACAAATAATCACTGGGAAAATGGTACTCGGTTATTGTTTTTTTGTCGGAAGCCAATTGGCGTAACAGTATGTTTTTGAATTGTGGGAGGAAACCAGTGCAAACAACTGTGTACATACAAACTCCACACAGATAGGGCATTGGTAGGAATTGAACGCAAGACCTCAGTGCAGTGAGGCAGTAACACTAACCACTGTGCCAACCGTGCGGAATAATGCTGAGCTCTAAAGCATAGTGTATTGTGCAATCCCTGGGGGCAGATTACACCCCTCGCCCAAGTAAAGGGACAAATTAAATGACACCCCATCTTCCCCGGCCTCAGGGGCTGGGGCAGTCACCGGTGGCATTACTTTTGGCAGATATAGCATTGGGGGTGTTTGCGCAATTTACGCCATCCCGTTTCTGGTTGTAGAAAACTCTACGCCCACTTTGGTCACATGACTCATTTGCAGGGGTTTCCATGGTAGAAATCCCATCACGTGTTAATAGGTTATTGGGAGGTATCGGACCCTCTAAAGAGGACAGAGAAGTTGCCCATAGCAACCAATCGGGTTCTAGATATGATTTATCAAGCACATTCTAGAAAATAATAGCCCGAATGTGATTGGTTGCTGAGGGCAACTACCACACCTGCAGAGCCGGGCATTTGGTATGCTTAGGGGCACCAGCAGCTTCTGCTGATTAAAATGATATGCGGCATGCCTATATTCTGTGTGTGACTGCGGCTGTATCTGCATACGAAATGCTACGTTACACTGTATTCCTGGAAATCACTGTAATGTAGCATTTCATATGCAGATACAGCCGCAGTCGCACACAGAATATAGGCATGCTGCATATCATTTTAATCAGCAGAAGCTGCTTGTGCGTCCTAGCCACATAGTAATGCAAATAAGATGCATTTTCATAATCAAAAGGCGCCCGACGTTAGCAGAGCTGCCAGCTGACTCATGTCAGGCATTTCCTGCAGAATTAGCAGCAGTGCTAGGGGGCACCAGCCAAAATCTTGCCTAGGGCATCATATTAGTTAGGGCCGGCTCTGCACACATGTCCTGTTTAGAAGGTTAGATACATCCCTACCGCCAGCTGAACATGGGATGGCGCGCGCAGACTGGTTCCGGAAATGTTTCGTTATCAGAGCTGGAGAAACGGAGGCGATTCTGAGAAACAACGCAACATCTAGTGCGCTTAACATATAACTAGGAAGGAAATATTAGTCAGCGACTCAGGGAGACCGCAAGACAGGGAGGGGTGTATTTACTTAAGGGACATTTTATGTTTCTTGTCATTTTTACATCGATGTTGTGTTTCCAGGGTAAAACACATTTACTAACATTTAAAAAATCAGTATAAAAAAAAAATCACCTTTTAGTAAATGTGCATTTTAGCCCCTGACACACAACATCGATTTAACATCGACAAGAAATGATTCATGTCGACCTTTATTAAATATAACCCTTTAGGGGTAAATTTACTAAAGCTTCTAAAACAGAGAAGTGATGATGTTGCCCATAGCAACCAATCAGACGCTGTCTATCATTTCTTTATTGCCTTTTAGAAAAAAAAAAAAATATATATATATATATATATATATATATATTTATATATATATATATATATACACACACATTGCTTTGTGTCTGTATCTCATTCATTCCCTAATGATTCTACTACAGTACATGAATATATATATTACGTACAGTACTGTAATACTCTTGGCAAGCAGAATCATAGGAGCGGCAGCTCCCCCTTGTGGCTGTATTACTGTGCTACACACAACACATTTCCGTATGAAAACAGACCTAACTCCATACATTTCTTCAGGCTGGCTACATACATTAATAATAAACTAGTAAGATGATTTACATATTATTGTTATCAATGCTTCATCCCCCTACTGCTGAAAAATAAGACTTTATTCCCCTTCTGACTGGTGAACTTAGAGATTCAGGGCCTAATTATGAATGGAAGAAAGGCCATTTTGGCGTTTGCACCGCAGTTACTGCTCCTCCCCATCCTCTCCCTGTCCGCACAGGGCGTCTCCAGGCGTAATCTTCTATATTAGATGGATCGCGGCGGTATAATTTTCAGGGTATATTAATAGAATAAACGCATTATTTAAACACAGCGTTTTCTCTATAACGCAATCCCAGCATAATTACTCGTTGCTTTTACTGGTCTCTTAAATCCTTTTTTATTTAATTTTTTTTATTTTTAGATTAATTTTTGTTGAAAATAGAACTGAAAGCCGCTTAAAACCGCCTGTGCGGCCATCCTCTGACTACACTAAGGGTGTCCCGGGGGACCCAGCGGGTCAGCCCAGCAGCCATTGCGTCGCTGAGGTGGACATAAATTCAGCAGATCGCCCCTCTGGCCAAGTCTCCGGTGTGTGCGCTCTTTGGGCGTAGCTACACATCAGCAGTCTTGTGACAAAGGGCCAGATTTATCATAGTTTGGAGAGAGATAAAGTGCCAACCAATCAGTTGCTGTTATTTTTCAAAACCCAGCCTGTAACATGACAGTTAAAAGCTGATTGTCTGGTACTTTATCTCTCTCCACGTCTGAGTACATAGACCCCATTACCTCTCTCCAGACTTTGATAAATCTCTCCAAAAGTTATCAATCAGAACTACATTTTTGGGGATAACACCAGATATTACAGACAACCCAATATCAACAAACTTTCCCCTAATATATAGACGGTGATGAGGAATTATTGTCCGTGACCCGCACACACCCTGCGGGTGTCTGGTCTGTCCCGTAGCCCTGTTATTACTGAGTGCAATCACTGAGGCCGGTAATTATAGCCAGGCAGGAATAATACAGTGATCCAACAATTGTTGTATTGTGCCAGCCAGCTCACCTAATATCCAGTTACTGAGAGGGCTGATGAAGAACGCCCAACCTGATCCAGATTAACCGTTTAGAGCAACCCTCGGTTCTGTGGTCTCTTCCTCAGACGATACACAGAGGTGAAGGTTTCATAACCCAAATTCACAGCTACAAGTGTCAGACCGTTCGTTTTACTGATCCCCGTATCCCCTCCTCGCACCCACATTCCAGGCTGCATAACGTCTGGTGATGCCTTCGGCATATACAATGATTGGTCTCTCACATAGCGGAACAATGTATCAACCCTTAGAGAGAGATAAAGTATCGACCAATCAGCTCCTCTCATTTTTCAATGGTTGGCTACAGCGGCAAACGCAGGATATCTGGAGGAGGGGGGTGGGGGGGGGATTTCCAAATGTCTGATTTTAGAGTGAGTGCCGTCAGCCCATGAAGCATGTATAATCTGCATGTAACAAGCTATAGTCTGCCCCAAACACAGAGTGCAGTGTATGTAACACAGTACGTCAGACATACACAGGCCCAGTGATGGCGGTAACCACTTACCTGATGTTCTCTCTGGTGCGATGACTGAGCGCTCAGATCCACAGACACACTCACATAGGAAAATCTGCAGCCACTGGGCACTCCATTCCACCCTTTATAATGCATGTAGTAGCCAGGCTGTGGGAAAGGGGGATTTCCAGGCAACTGGAAACACCCCTCCCTGTGTTTGCCTATGGGCTTTTACTTTATCTTTGATACATGTTCCCCTTTATTGTATACCTCTGCCTCCTTCATTTAGTGACTTTGCAAACTTTGTGGCCTGGACACCAGCCTAGTCTGCCTATATATAGGTAAATATATATATATATATATATATATATATATATATACATATATATATATATCGGAACAAATGAAGTGGCACTCACTGTATATTCAATGTCAACTGCTGGGGTGCCAGAATTCCAGGGAAAAGGCTTGTATCCACAAGGTCCCGTTATATATTCAATTTCATAAAGAAGGCACTCACCAGACTTGTAATGAATATGCAAAAAGTTGTTTATCAAATCTCACATCAGCAGCTTAATCATGGTTGGTCGACGTTTCGGTCCCAAACCGGACCTTTTTCCAGACCAGTGTGTACAATCGTCAGAATCACAAACCAAATGACCCTCAGTGTGGAACTACAAATACCCCATCAGAGCCCGCCCATTGATACAACAACCAATTACAATCCAAGATGTTCTATCGGTCAAATTCTATACTTAGTAAACACATATAGCTCACCTCTCATTAATGTACATTAATCTTTTCAAATGCACCTCATACCAATAATGTAATTGCGCTCACTTCATCCCTGTTTGGAATCGATCAACAGGTGGAACGCACGCCGCCGGTGACCCGCATGAGACTTCCGCCGTCTCTAATTATCATATTTCCACTTCCGGCCTCATCGTTCAGCACTGGGTAACCAGTGGAACGCACGCCGCAGGTGACCCGCAAGGCGCTTCCGCATCTAAACATAATGTCACTTCCGGAAATTCATGTGAATACCGGAGCGCAATATATATACGCTACATCATAATATCTATGGCTTCAAATATTAGCGTGACTTATATCATGCTAAATATAAGTGACTATAGCTGTGTTTACAATAATGTATCAACCAAACAGATCTCTATAAATAGGGCCGCTCAGGTGGGTGTCAGTAATTCCACACTGGTTTGAAACAGCATAATGGAAACTTGGTATCCAATATATATAGACACATACAAATACATATTATTATTAAAACCTATTTTAGGACTGAAACGCTGGTTATCCATGGTGGACAGCCCTATCATGCAAGTAATCCTTGAATAGTCAAAGGAGAAAATTGTTTTAAGTTATTGGAGCACAAAGTCCAGTATGCTTAAAGAAAAATACTTAAATGGTTCTGTTCATTCAGCCCTCTTGGTGACACAGTTCCCAGATAGTGTATCCAATAAGCTTCTCTTTTTAAGAGTAATAGACCTCTGTCACCCCCCCGTTGGGGTGGTGGGATCCAATCAATAATCATATGGCGCAATGTGGCCACTTGATGTTTCATCTGCATAAAGTGGAGTGCAACTGGTTTATCTGTCTTGCCGCTGGTAAGTGCCAACTGTATTGAGGATCTGTGTTGGTTAATCCGTTCACGGTACGTTCTCACGGTTTTCCCCACGTACATCTTCCCACAAGGGCATGTGAGATAATAAACGACATGGTCCATCAGACATGTCAGATGATGTCGTAACTCAACTTTTGTCCCATACAGCGGGTGGTTAAAGAATCGCCCAGTTATCATGGCTCTGCAGGTCATGCATTTCAGGCATTTAAAGCATCCTGGATTTACATTCAACCAGGTAGTTCCAGTTGTCATCGTTGGTCGCATAGTCGGTCTCATCAGCATGTCCTTCAGGTTAGACCCTCTTTGTACACTCAGTAAAGGTGGTTTGCTGCCAACCTTCTTGAATTTGGGGTCGGTGCTGATCATAGACCAATTTTTCTTTATTGTTCTTTCCACAGTATGCAGACTGGTGTTACAGCTCGTCTTAAATATAATGCGGTCACGATTCTTATTTCTGCTGTTGGTGTTTTTCATATGCAGTTTACGTGCTTTGACCAGACACTTTTCCACCACAGAGGCTGTATATCCACGTTCAATAAAACGTTGTCTGCACTCAAGCAGTTGTATATCAGCGTTAATGTCATTAGAGTTGTTTCTTAATACACAGAGAAATTGAGAGACAGGTAAATTAGATTTTAACCTATCTGGGTGATGGCTGGATGCCCATAAAAGAGTGTTTCGGTCTGTGGGCTTGCGGTATAAAGTATAGTCGAGTACTGATGGTGAGGACGGATCCTTATATATGGTAATGTCCAAAAAATTAATGGTTAACTCGCTTATTGTAGCAGTCAATCTAATTGGACTATTAAGAGCATTCAGGGTGTCCACCATGGTATGAAAAGATTCGGCGGATCCCCGCCAAATGATAAAGAGATCATCAATATACCTCTTATAGCATACAATATGCTCAGCATAATTAGTCAAAATGTTTTCATGTTCATACTTTGCCATGTACAAATTGGCGAACACCGGGGCCAAATTAGAGCCCATAGCGGTGCCCGCCAGCTGCACATAGTACTCATCCTGGTATTGAAAATGATTACAAGTAAGAACCAATTTAATCAAACTCAAAATGAATTCAATAGGGGGACCCTCATAAGGCCCCTTGATCAGTGCTTCTCTTACAGCGGTAATCCCTTCTTCATGAGGGATGACGGTGTATAGTGATGTTACATCTAGAGTTGCTAACAAGCAAGTGGATACATCGTCAGTAATCCGAGTCAAAAACCCCCAGGAGATCACCGGTATCGCGGATATAACTATCCATCATCTTCACACATGGTTGCAAAAAATGGTCGACAAACCGTGCCAAAGGTTGTAACAGCGACCCCTGTGCCGATATTATTGGTCTCCCTGGGGGTTTTACCAAGGATTTATGCACCTTAGGGAGGGTATAGATGATAGGACATATAGGGTGAGTCACCGATAGGTAGTTAAAGACATCATCATTGATCCATGTACATTGTAGTGCCTGTGTCAGCAGGTTATCAACCTCCTTTTTAAATCTGGGAATAGGGTTATAGGGAACTCGGACATAGGTGTTGCTGTCAGACAATTGTGTTTTAATTTCAAAGTCATAATCAGCGAAGTCCTGGAGAACTACAGCTCCTCCCTTGTCCGCGTTCCTAATCACCAAGTTAGTGTTTTGTTTTAAATCTCTAAGTGCTTGCCATTCGGCATTAGATAGATTAGAATAACCTTCATTGCCCCTATTGCTTTTCAGAATCTCGCTGTCAATTACCTGCAGGAAGGTTTTTAAACTGGCATTGTTGGATACCGGGTCAAATTTGCTTGTATTTTTAAACCGCCCAAGTGATCGTGTTTGTGTTTCAAGCTGTGGCTGATTATTAGCAAATTTGTTTTTAAAAAATTCCCTTAGACGCAATTGGCGTCCCATCTTATATCGCTCAATTGACCACTTAAAAGATTTAAAGTGGCAGGTTGGGACGAATGAGAGGCCTTTATTTAACAACGAAGTTTCAGCCTCAGATAGCACGTGAGTGGATAAATTAAATATTAGGTTCGGGAACCTCTCCCTCCTCGTCCCCGTGTTTTTGATCCTCCCCCTCCGCGGGTGGGGTCGCCTGTGACGACTTTGGCCCTCCGAGCTCTGGTGCCTGGTCCTAAAAAAGAGGACGAAGCCCCAGCACCAGATGGCGGTATAGTATCAGTGAGCTCAGAGTCGGACGAGGAATACCCCTGTGAATAGTTAACTCTTTGTTGTCTTTGATTATATCTACCCTGTCGGTTACGTCGCCATCTGGTGAATTGATCCTCTCCAGATAGCCACTTATATACTGAATGTTGTTGATAATCAGATTCAACGGTTTCCCATTTCTTCCTTTTGAATGCTAACAAATCAGTTCTGTATTTGTCAATTTGCAATTTGATTTTCTCTAACGAGTTTTCTGATTTGTCAGCCTTCAAATTAGAAGTATATTCATGTTCAAACGTTTCAATATCACTTTTCACTTTTTTAAGTTCTATCCCTACCTCCTCCACCACAAGCACCAGTAAGTCAGACGAACATTTATTTAATATTCCACACCATTTAACACAAAAAGATGGATTTTTTCTACCAATTGTAGGAGTATTGGCGATTCTAAATCCCCTAGGGATTCTTTTCTTCCGATAATATTCGGAGAGCAACTGCCCATGAAGGGTTAAATCAATTTCCCTCTTTTTCAATTTGTTAAGTTTGTGGAAAAGATCTAATGGTGTTCGAGCTGGCAACTGTTCAAAGTCTGTTTGATTAAATAGAACTTTTTCAATATCATCATCAGTGAAGCTAACTAATGCATTTTCAGCCTCACTTAATGAATTCTCATCTAGTGTGCCACTATTCTGAGACATTCTAAACCAGGTGAGAGTATGGACACTATTATATCCAGCGATTCAGTCCACACATAAACATAAACAATTTAAAATAACCATAAATTTGGTCAAAAAGATAAGGATTCCTGACAAATTGTATTAAAATAATTTCACCATCAAAAGTCTCCTTTTGAAAAAAGCTCATAAAAATTCATCAAAACAGAACTTCTTAGTCCCGATATTCCATAAAGGGTGCTCACTTAGATACATATCATGTTGATATCATCAAATATTTCTGAACAAATGAAGTGGCACTCACTGTATATTCAATGTCAACTGCTGGGGTGCCAGAATTCCAGGGAAAAGGCTTGTATCCACAAGGTCCCGTTATATATTCAATTTCATAAAGAAGGCACTCACCAGACTTGTAATGAATATGCATATATATATATATATAAACTTATACCTCCTAACTGTTCCAATTTCAATGGGACTGTCACAAAGCTCAACAGAAATGGAGCACAAAAGTGGGCGGAGTTTTGACAAAATGTTGGCGTTTGCAGAACACTGGGGGATGGGGCTTGAGGCGGGGCTAATTATGTTCTGATAGCTATGTATAATTTTTGGCTAGTAAAGTAACTTCAGAACTGCCCACACAATACTTTTGGGATGCGCCATGGAGACCACACGTGTGCTACAACTGTCACTTAGTCTCACCTGCTATCACTCTAAGACCACCCCCTGCATTTATTGGTCTTGTTTTAGTTTCACTTGTGTTAATAAGTCATGAACGAATGCCCCACACACAGTGCAGTATATGTAATAACGTCAGACATACGCAGGCCCAGCGATCACGGTGCCACTTACCAGTCTCTCTCTCTGGTGCGATGACTGAGCACTCAGATCCACACACATAGGAGACTTGGTGGGGAAATCTGCATGTAGCTGCTGCTGGCCGGATTGTGGCCGGATTGTGGGGAAGGGAGGTTTCCGGGCAACTGAAAACCCCCATACGTTTGCCTATGATTAGAGATGAGCGGATTCGGTTCCTCGGGATCCGAACCCCACCGAACTTCACCCATTTTACACGGTTCCGAGGCAGACTCGAATCTTCCCGCCTTGCTCGGTTAATCCGAGCGCGCCCGAACGTCATCATCCCGCTGTCGGATTCTCACGAGATTCGTATTCTATATAAGGAGCCGCGCGTCACCGCCATTTTCACTCGTGCATTGGAGATGATAGCGAGAGGACGTGGCTGCGTTCTCTCAGTTTCTGTGTTCAGTGTGCTGCAAATATCTGCTCAGTGTGCTGCAAATATCTGTGCTCAGTGTGCTGCAAATATCTACGTTCTCTGCCTAAAAAACACTCCATATCTGTGCTGCACTGTAGTATATAGTAGGAGGACAGTGCAGAATTTTGCTGACCACCAGTATATATATACATAGCAGTACGGTACAGTAGTCCATTGCTCTACCTCTGTGTCGTCAAATATACTATCCATCCATACCTGTGCTGCATTTTAGTTGTGCGCAGTATATAGTAGGAGGACAGTGCAGAATTTTGCTGACCACCAGTATATATATAGCAGTACGGTACAGTAGTCCAATGCTCTACCTCTGTGTTGACAAGTATACTATCCATCCATACCTGTGCTGCATTTTAGTTGTGCGCAGTATATAGTAGGAGGACAGTGCAGAATTTTGCTGACCACCAGTATATATATAAATATATATATATATATATATATAGCAGTACGGTACAGTAGTCCATTGCTCTACCTCTGTGTCATCAAGTATACTATCCATCCATACCTGTGCTGCATTTTAGTTGTGCGCAGTATATAGTAGGAGGACAGTGCAGGATTTTGCTGACCACCAGTATATATATAGCAGTACGGTACAGTAGTCCATTGCTCTACCTCTGTGTCGTCAAGTATACTATCCATCCATACCTGTGCTGCATTTTAGTTGTGCGCAGTATATAGTAGGAGGACAGTGCAGAATTTTGCTGACCACCAGTATATATATATATATATATATATATAGCAGTACGGTACAGTAGTCCATTGCTCTACCTCTGTGTCGTCAAGTATACTATCCATCCATACCTGTGCTGCATTTTAGTTGTGCGCAGTATATAGTAGGAGGACAGTGCAGAATTTTGCTGACCACCAGTATATATATAGCAGTACGGTACAGTAGTCCATTGCTCTACCTCTGTTTCGTCAAGTATACTATCCATCCATACCTGTGCTGCATTTTAGTTGTGCGCAGTATATAGTAGGAGGACAGTGCAGAATTTTGCTGACCAAAAGTATATATATATAGCAGTACGGTACAGTAGTCCATTGCTCTACCTCTGTGTCGTCAAGTATACTAGCCATCCATACCTGTGCTGCATTTTAGTTGTGCGCAGTATATAGTAGGAGGACAGTGCAGAATTTTGCTGACCACCAGTATATATATAGCAGTACGGTACAGTAGTCCATTGCTCTACCTCTGTGTCGACAAGTATACTATCAATCCATACCTGTGCTGCATTTTAGTTGTGCGCAGTATATAGTAGGAGGACAGTGCAGAATTTTGCTGACCACCAGTATATATATATATATATATATATATATAGCAGTACGGTACAGTAGTCCATTGCTCTACCTCTGTGTCATCAAGTATACTATCCATCCATACCTGTGCTGCATTTTAGTTGTGCGCAGTATATAGTAGGAGGACAGTGCAGAATTTTGCTGACCACCAGTATATATATAGCAGTACGGTACAGTAGTCCAGTGCTCTACCTCTGTGTCGTCAAGTATACTATCCATCCATACCTGTGCTGCATTTTAGTTGTGCGCAGTATATAGTAGGAGGACAGTGCAGAATTTTGCTGACCAAAAGTATATATATATAGCAGTACGGTACAGTAGTCCATTGCTCTACCTCTGTGTCGTCAAGTATACTATCCATCCATACCTGTGCTGCATTTTAGTTGTGCGCAGTATAGTAGGAGGACAGTGCAGAATTTTGCTGACCACCAGTATATATATAGCAGTACGGTACAGTAGTCCATTGCTCTACCTCTGTGTCGTCAAGTATACTATCCATCCATACCTGTGCTGCATTTTAGTTGTGCGCAGTATATAGTAGGAGGACAGTGCAGAATTTTGCTGACCACCAGTATATATATATAGCAGTACGGTACAGTAGTCCATTGCTCTACCTCTGTGTCGTCAAGTATACTATCCATCCATACCTGTGCTGCATTTTAGTTGTGCGCAGTATATAGTAGGAGGACAGTGCAGAATTTTGCTGACCACCAGTATATATATATATAGCAGTATGGTACAGTAGTCCATTGCTCTACCTCTGTGTCGTCAAGTATACTATCCATCCGATCAGGTGGTCTTCTGTATGCCGAGTGTAGGGATCCCGGCGCACAGTATACCGGCGCCGGAATCCCGACACCCGGCATACCGACAACTATTCTCCCTCATGGAGGTCCACGACCCCCCTGGAGGAAGAATAAAATAGTGTGGCGCGCGTAGTGCGCCACCGAGCCCACAAGGGGCTCCTTTGCGCTTGCCACGCTGTCGGTATGCCGGCGGTCGGGCTCCCGGCGTCGGTATGCTGGTCGCCGGGAGCCCGAGCGCCGGCATACCGTACTACACCCATCCATACCTGTGCTGCATTTTAGTTGTGCGCAGTATATAGTAGGAGGACAGTGCAGAATTTTGCTGACCACCAGTATATATATAGCAGTACGGTACAGTAGTCCATTGCTCTACCTCTGTGTCGTCAAGTATACTATCCATCCATACCTGTGCTGCATTTTAGTTGTGCACAGTATATAGTAGAAGGACAGTGCAGAATTTTGCCGACCACCAGTATATATATAGCAGTACGGTACAGTAGTCCATTGCTCTACCTCTGTGTCGTCAAGTATACTATCCATCCATACCTGTGCTGCATTTTAGTTGTGCGCAGTATATAGTAGGAGGACAGTGCAGAATTTTGCTGACCACCAGTATATATATAGCAGTACGGTACAGTAGTCCATTGCTCTACCTCTGTGTCGTCAAGTATACTATCCATCCATACCTGTGCTGCATTTTAGTTGTGCGCAGTATATAGTAGGAGGACAGTGCAGAATTTTGCTGACCACCAGTATATATATAGCAGTACGGTAGAGTAGTCCATTGCTCTACCTCTGTGTCGACAAGTATACTATCAATCCATACCTGTGCTGCATTTTAGTTGTGCGCAGTATATAGTAGGAGGACAGTGCAGAATTTTGCTGACCACCAGTATATATATATATATATATATATATATATATAGCAGTACGGTACAGTAGTCAATTGCTCTACCTCTGTGTCATCAAGTATACTATCCATCCATACCTGTGCTGCATTTTAGTTGTGCGCAGTATATAGTAGGAGGACAGTGCAGAATTTTGCTGACCACCAGTATATATATAGCAGTACGGTACAGTAGTCCATTGCTCTACCTCTGTGTCGACAAGTATACTATCCATCCATACCTGTGCTGCATTTTAGTTGTGCGCAGTATATAGTAGGAGGACAGTGCAGAATTTTGCTGACCACCAGTATATATATATATATATATATATATATATATATATATATAGCAGTACGGTACAGTAGTCCATTGCTCTACCTCTGTGTCATCAAGTATACTATCCATCCATACCTGTGCTGCATTTTAGTTGTGCGCAGTATATAGTAGGAGCACAGTGCAGAATTTTGCTGACCACCAGTATATATATAGCAGTACGGTACAGTAGTCCATTGCTCTACCTCTGTGTCGTCAAGTATACTATCCATCCATACCTGTGCTGCATTTTAGTTGTGCGCAGTATATAGTAGGAGGACAGTGCAGAATTTTGCTGACCAAAAGTATATATATATAGCAGTACGGTACAGTAGTCCATTGCTCTACCTCTGTGTCGTCAAGTATACTATCCATCCATACCTGTGCTGCATTTTAGTTGTGCGCAGTATATAGTAGGAGGACAGTGCAGAATTTTGCTGACCACCAGTATATATATAGCAGTACGGTACAGTAGTCCATTGCTCTACCTCTGTGTCGTCAAGTATACTATCCATCCATACCTGTGCTGCATTTTAGTTGTGCGCAGTATATAGTAGGAGGACAGTGCAGAATTTTGCTGACCACCAGTATATATATATAGCAGTACGGTACAGTAGTCCATTGCTCTACCTCTGTGTCGTCAAGTATACTATCCATCCATACCTGTGCTGCATTTTAGTTGTGCGCAGTATATAGTAGGAGGACAGTGCAGAATTTTGCTGACCACCAGTATATATATATATATAGCAGTATGGTACAGTAGTCCATTGCTCTACCTCTGTGTCGTCAAGTATACTATCCATCCGATCAGGTGGTCTTCTGTATGCCGAGTCTCGGGATCCCGGCGCACAGTATACCGGCTCCGGAATCCCGACACCCGGCATACCGACAACTATTCTCCCTCATGGAGGTCCACGACCCCCCTGGAGGAAGAATAAAATAGTGTGGCGCGCGTAGTGCGCCACCGAGCCCACAAGGGGCTCCTTTGCGCTTGCCACGCTGTCGGTATGCCGGCGGTCGGGCTCCCGGCGTCGGTATGCTGGTCGCCGGGAGCCCGAGCGCCGGCTTACCGTACTACACCCATCCATACCTGTGCTGCATTTTAGTTGTGCGCAGTATATAGTAGGAGGACAGTGCAGAATTTTGCTGACCACCAGTATATATATAGCAGTACGGTACAGTAGTCCAATGCTCTACCTCTGTGTTGACAAGTATACTATCCATCCATACCTGTGCTGCATTTTAGTTGTGCGCAGTATATAGTAGGAGGACAGTGCAGAATTTTGCTGACCACCAGTATATATATAAATATATATATATATATATATATAGCAGTACGGTACAGTAGTCCATTGCTCTACCTCTGTGTCATCAAGTATACTATCCATCCATACCTGTGCTGCATTTTAGTTGTGCGCAGTATATAGTAGGAGGACAGTGCAGGATTTTGCTGACCACCAGTATATATATAGCAGTACGGTACAGTAGTCCATTGCTCTACCTCTGTGTCGTCAAGTATACTATCCATCCATACCTGTGCTGCATTTTAGTTGTGCGCAGTATATAGTAGGAGGACAGTGCAGAATTTTGCTGACCACCAGTATATATATATATATATATATATATAGCAGTACGGTACAGTAGTCCATTGCTCTACCTCTGTGTCGTCAAGTATACTATCCATCCATACCTGTGCTGCATTTTAGTTGTGCGCAGTATATAGTAGGAGGACAGTGCAGAATTTTGCTGACCACCAGTATATATATAGCAGTACGGTACAGTAGTCCATTGCTCTACCTCTGTTTCGTCAAGTATACTATCCATCCATACCTGTGCTGCATTTTAGTTGTGCGCAGTATATAGTAGGAGGACAGTGCAGAATTTTGCTGACCAAAAGTATATATATATAGCAGTACGGTACAGTAGTCCATTGCTCTACCTCTGTGTCGTCAAGTATACTAGCCATCCATACCTGTGCTGCATTTTAGTTGTGCGCAGTATATAGTAGGAGGACAGTGCAGAATTTTGCTGACCACCAGTATATATATAGCAGTACGGTACAGTAGTCCATTGCTCTACCTCTGTGTCGACAAGTATACTATCAATCCATACCTGTGCTGCATTTTAGTTGTGCGCAGTATATAGTAGGAGGACAGTGCAGAATTTTGCTGACCACCAGTATATATATATATATATATATATATATAGCAGTACGGTACAGTAGTCCATTGCTCTACCTCTGTGTCATCAAGTATACTATCCATCCATACCTGTGCTGCATTTTAGTTGTGCGCAGTATATAGTAGGAGGACAGTGCAGAATTTTGCTGACCACCAGTATATATATAGCAGTACGGTACAGTAGTCCAGTGCTCTACCTCTGTGTCGTCAAGTATACTATCCATCCATACCTGTGCTGCATTTTAGTTGTGCGCAGTATATAGTAGGAGGACAGTGCAGAATTTTGCTGACCAAAAGTATATATATATAGCAGTACGGTACAGTAGTCCATTGCTCTACCTCTGTGTCGTCAAGTATACTATCCATCCATACCTGTGCTGCATTTTAGTTGTGCGCAGTATAGTAGGAGGACAGTGCAGAATTTTGCTGACCACCAGTATATATATAGCAGTACGGTACAGTAGTCCATTGCTCTACCTCTGTGTCGTCAAGTATACTATCCATCCATACCTGTGCTGCATTTTAGTTGTGCGCAGTATATAGTAGGAGGACAGTGCAGAATTTTGCTGACCACCAGTATATATATATAGCAGTACGGTACAGTAGTCCATTGCTCTACCTCTGTGTCGTCAAGTATACTATCCATCCATACCTGTGCTGCATTTTAGTTGTGCGCAGTATATAGTAGGAGGACAGTGCAGAATTTTGCTGACCACCAGTATATATATATATAGCAGTATGGTACAGTAGTCCATTGCTCTACCTCTGTGTCGTCAAGTATACTATCCATCCGATCAGGTGGTCTTCTGTATGCCGAGTGTAGGGATCCCGGCGCACAGTATACCGGCGCCGGAATCCCGACACCCGGCATACCGACAACTATTCTCCCTCATGGAGGTCCACGACCCCCCTGGAGGAAGAATAAAATAGTGTGGCGCGCGTAGTGCGCCACCGAGCCCACAAGGGGCTCCTTTGCGCTTGCCACGCTGTCGGTATGCCGGCGGTCGGGCTCCCGGCGTCGGTATGCTGGTCGCCGGGAGCCCGAGCGCCGGCATACCGTACTACACCCATCCATACCTGTGCTGCATTTTAGTTGTGCGCAGTATATAGTAGGAGGACAGTGCAGAATTTTGCTGACCACCAGTATATATATAGCAGTACGGTACAGTAGTCCATTGCTCTACCTCTGTGTCGTCAAGTATACTATCCATCCATACCTGTGCTGCATTTTAGTTGTGCACAGTATATAGTAGAAGGACAGTGCAGAATTTTGCCGACCACCAGTATATATATAGCAGTACGGTACAGTAGTCCATTGCTCTACCTCTGTGTCGTCAAGTATACTATCCATCCATACCTGTGCTGCATTTTAGTTGTGCGCAGTATATAGTAGGAGGACAGTGCAGAATTTTGCTGACCACCAGTATATATATAGCAGTACGGTACAGTAGTCCATTGCTCTACCTCTGTGTCGTCAAGTATACTATCCATCCATACCTGTGCTGCATTTTAGTTGTGCGCAGTATATAGTAGGAGGACAGTGCAGAATTTTGCTGACCACCAGTATATATATAGCAGTACGGTAGAGTAGTCCATTGCTCTACCTCTGTGTCGACAAGTATACTATCAATCCATACCTGTGCTGCATTTTAGTTGTGCGCAGTATATAGTAGGAGGACAGTGCAGAATTTTGCTGACCACCAGTATATATATATATATATATATATATATAGCAGTACGGTACAGTAGTCAATTGCTCTACCTCTGTGTCATCAAGTATACTATCCATCCATACCTGTGCTGCATTTTAGTTGTGCGCAGTATATAGTAGGAGGACAGTGCAGAATTTTGCTGACCACCAGTATATATATAGCAGTACGGTACAGTAGTCCATTGCTCTACCTCTGTGTCGACAAGTATACTATCCATCCATACCTGTGCTGCATTTTAGTTGTGCGCAGTATATAGTAGGAGGACAGTGCAGAATTTTGCTGACCACCAGTATATATATATATATATATATATATATATATATATAGCAGTACGGTACAGTAGTCCATTGCTCTACCTCTGTGTCATCAAGTATACTATCCATCCATACCTGTGCTGCATTTTAGTTGTGCGCAGTATATAGTAGGAGCACAGTGCAGAATTTTGCTGACCACCAGTATATATATAGCAGTACGGTACAGTAGTCCATTGCTCTACCTCTGTGTCGTCAAGTATACTATCCATCCATACCTGTGCTGCATTTTAGTTGTGCGCAGTATATAGTAGGAGGACAGTGCAGAATTTTGCTGACCAAAAGTATATATATATAGCAGTACGGTACAGTAGTCCATTGCTCTACCTCTGTGTCGTCAAGTATACTATCCATCCATACCTGTGCTGCATTTTAGTTGTGCGCAGTATATAGTAGGAGGACAGTGCAGAATTTTGCTGACCACCAGTATATATATAGCAGTACGGTACAGTAGTCCATTGCTCTACCTCTGTGTCGTCAAGTATACTATCCATCCATACCTGTGCTGCATTTTAGTTGTGCGCAGTATATAGTAGGAGGACAGTGCAGAATTTTGCTGACCACCAGTATATATATATAGCAGTACGGTACAGTAGTCCATTGCTCTACCTCTGTGTCGTCAAGTATACTATCCATCCATACCTGTGCTGCATTTTAGTTGTGCGCAGTATATAGTAGGAGGACAGTGCAGAATTTTGCTGACCACCAGTATATATATATATATAGCAGTACGGTACAGTAGTCCATTGCTCTACCTCTGTGTCGTCAAGTATACTATCCATCCGATCAGGTGGTCTTCTGTATGCCGAGTCTCGGGATCCCGGCGCACAGTATACCGGCTCCGGAATCCCGACACCCGGCATACCGACAACTATTCTCCCTCATGGAGGTCCACGACCCCCCTGGAGGAAGAATAAAATAGTGTGGCGCGCGTAGTGCGCCACCGAGCCCACAAGGGGCTCCTTTGCGCTTGCCACGCTGTCGGTATGCCGGCGGTCGGGCTCCCGGCGTCGGTATGCTGGTCGCCGGGAGCCCGAGCGCCGGCTTACCGTACTACACCCATCCATACCTGTGCTGCATTTTAGTTGTGCGCAGTATATAGTAGGAGGACAGTGCAGAATTTTGCTGACCACCAGTATATATATAGCAGTACGGTACAGTAGTCCATTGCTCTACCTCTGTGTCGTCAAGTATACTATAAATCCATACCTGTGCTGCATTTTAGTTGTGCACAGTATATAGTAGAAGGACAGTGCAGAATTTTGCCGACCACCAGTATATATATAGCAGTACGGTACAGTAGTCCATTGCTCTACCTCTGTGTCGTCAAGTATACTATCCATCCATACCTGTGCTGCATTTTAGTTGTGCGCAGTATATAGTAGGAGGACAGTGCAGAATTTTGCTGACCACCAGTATATATATAGCAGTATGGTACAGTAGTCCATTGCTCTACCTCTGTGTCGTCAAGTATACTATCCATCCATACCTGTGCTGCATTTTAGTTGTGCGCAGTATATAGTAGGAGGACAGTGCAGAATTTTGCTGACCACCAGTATATATATAGCAGTACGGTACAGTAGTCCATTGCTCTACCTCTGTGTCGACAAGTATACTATCCATCCATACCTGTGCTGCATTTTAGTTGTGCGCAGTATATAGTAGGAGGACAGTGCAGAATTTTGCTGACCACCAGTATATATATATATATATATATAGCAGTACGGTACAGTAGTCCATTGCTCTACCTCTGTGTCATCAAGTATACTATCCATCCATACCTGTGCTGCATTTTAGTTGTGCGCAGTATATAGTAGGAGGACAGTGCAGAATTTTGCTGACCACCAGTATATATATAGCAGTACGGTACAGTAGTCCATTGCTCTACCTCTGTGTCGTCAAGTATACTATCCATCCATACCTGTGCTGCATTTTAGTTGTGCACAGTATATAGTAGGAGGACAGTGCAGAATTTTGCTGACCAAAAGTATATATATATATAGCAGTACGGTACAGTAGTCCATTGCTCTACCTCTGTGTCGTCAAGTATACTATCCATCCATACCTGTGCTGCATTTTAGTTGTGCGCAGTATATAGTAGGAGGACAGTGCAGAATTTTGCTGACCACCAGTATATATATAGCAGTACGGTACAGTAGTCCATTGCTCTACCTCTGTGTCGTCAAGTATACTATCCATCCATACCTGTGCTGCATTTTAGTTGTGCGCAGTATATAGTAGGAGGACAGTGCAGAATTTTGCTGATCACCAGTATATATATATAGCAGTACGGTACAGTAGTCCATTGCTCTACCTCTGTGTCGTCAAGTATACTATCCATCCATACCTGTGTTGCATTTTAGTTGTGCGCAGTATATAGTAGGAGGACAGTGCAGAATTTTGCTGACCACCAGTATATATATATATATAGCAGTATGGTACAGTAGTCCATTGCTCTACCTCTGTGTCGTCAAGTATACTATCCATCCGATCAGGTGGTCTTCTGTATGCCGAGTCTCGGGATCCCGGCGCACAGTATACCGGCGCCGGAATCCCGACACCCGGCATACCGACAACTATTCTCCCTCATGGAAGTCCACGACCCCCCTGGAGGAAGAATAAAATAGTGTGGCGCGCGTAGTGCGCCACCGAGCTCACAAGGGGCTCCTTTGCGCTTGCCACGCTGTCGGTATGCCGGCGGTCGGGCTCCCGGCGTCGGTATGCTGGTCGCCGGGAGCCCGAGCGCCGGCATACCGTACTACACCCATCCATACCTGTGCTGCATTTTAGTTGTGCACAGTATATAGTAGGAGGACAGTGCAGAATTTTGCTGACCACCAGTATATATATAGCAGTACGGTACAGTAGTCCATTGCTCTACCTCTGTGTCGTCAAGTATACTATCCATCCATACCTGTGCTGCATTTTAGTTGTGCACAGTATATAGTAGAAGGACAGTGCAGAATTTTGCCGACCACCAGTATATATATAGCAGTACGGTACAGTAGTCCATTGCTCTACCTCT
The DNA here is from genome assembly GCF_028390025.1 of Pseudophryne corroboree. Taxonomy (NCBI): domain Eukaryota; kingdom Metazoa; phylum Chordata; class Amphibia; order Anura; family Myobatrachidae; genus Pseudophryne; species Pseudophryne corroboree. The sequence continues at coordinate 829,694,097 of NC_086449.1, read as the reverse complement.
GTGTCGTCAAGTATACTATCCATCCATACCTGTGCTGCATTTTAGTTGTGCGCAGTATATAGTAGGAGGACAGTGCAGAATTTTGCTGACCACCAGTATATATATAGCAGTACAGTACAGTATTTCATTGCTCTACCTCTGTGTCGTCAAGTATACTATCCATATGTGTGCGGCATGTGCTGTTTGGGGACTATTTTTTAAATCAGCCATCCTGCCTGACACTGCAGTGCCACTCCTAGATGGGCCAGGTGTTTGTGTCGGCCACTTGGGTCGCTTAGCTTAGCCATCCAGCGACCTCGGTGCAAATTTTAGGACTAAAAATAATATTGTGAGGTGTGAGGTGTTCAGAATAGACTGGAAATGAGTGGAAATTATGGTTATTGAGGTTAATAATACTATGGGATCAAAATGACCCACAAATTCTATGATTTAAGCTGTTTTTGAGGTTTTTTTGTAAAAAAAAACACCCGAATCCGACAAAAAATTTTCAGGGAGGTTTTGCCAAAACGCGTCCGAATCCAAAACACGGCCGCGGAACCGAATCCAAAACCAAAACACAAAACCCGAAAAATTTCCGGTACACATCACTACCTATGATACACACTGCCCCATAGACACACACCAGCCCCTTCCAGCTCCAGCCCCTCCTTCCGCTCCACTTGCAGCGCTCACAGCTTACCATTCTGTGCGCTGGTTGCCATTGGACAGTTGCATGCAGGAGGCAGAGGTCACAGCACAGCCGAATGGCAGCTCCTGAATGACTGTCAGTCCATGATGACAGAGATGGATTGGTTGCTTGGAGTATATCTGTGTATAACCAGCAGCAGCACAGCCAGTGCAGAATGCAGCAGTGGTGGCATGTGTGGTATCCTAAAAGCATGGAGTACCCCTGTGTATAACCACCAGCACATACTTGCCTACCCTCCCGGAATGGCCGGGAGGCTCCCGAAAATCGGGTGAACCTCCCGGCCCCCCGGAAAGGTGGGCAAGCCTCCCACTTTCGCCCTCGGCCGCCCGCAGCAGTGAACAAGTTGGCGGGCCGAGGGGGTCCGATGACGCGATTCACGCTGAATCGCATCATCATAGCTCTGCCCCCCGCTATGCAGCGCCTCGTTTCTTGGCACAGCACAGCGGGAGGTGGAGTCACGATGACGCGACCCTAATGTAACGCCCCCGGACCGCCCATCCTGCTGCCGGTCACGCTCCCGAACCACCCATCCTGCTGCCGGCCACGCCCCCATTCACCTACAACGCTGCCTCCTCTCGGAGGAGGAGGCAGCAAAGTAGGTAAGCCTGCACCAGCAGCGCAGCCAGTGCTGAACGCAGCAGTGGTGGCATGTGTGGTATCCTATAGGCATGGAGTACCCCTGTGTATAACCAGCAGCAGCGCAGCCAGTGCAGAATGCAGCAGTGGTGGCATGTGTGGTATTCTATAAGCAGGGAGTACCCCTGTGTATAACCAGCAGCAGTGCAGCCAGTGCAGAATGCAGCAGTGGAGGCATGTGTGGTACCCTATAAGCATGGAGTACCCCTGTGTATAACCAGCAGCAGTGCAGCCAGTGCAGAATGCAGCAGTGGTGGCATGTGTGGTATCCTATAAGCATGGAGTACCCCTGTGTATAACCAGCAGCAGTGCAGCCAGTGCAGAATGCAGCAGTGGAGGCATGTGTGGTACCCTATAAGCATGGAATACCCCTGTGTATAACCAGCAGCAGCGCAGCCAGTGCAGAATGCAGCAGTGGTGGCATGTGTGGTATCCTATAAGCATGGAGTACCCTGGCCCTGTGTATAACCAGCAGCAGCGCAGCCAGTGCAGAACGCAGCAGTGTTGGCACGTGTGGTATCCTATAAGCATGGAGTACCCCTGTGTATAACCAGCAGCAGCGCAGCCAGTGCAGAATGCAGCAGTGGTGGCATGTGTGGTACCCTATAAGCATGGAGTACCCCTGTGTATAACAAGCAGCAGCGCAGCCAGTGCAGAATGCAGCAGTGGTGGCATATGTGGTACCCTATAAGCATGGAGTACCCCTGTGTATAACCAGCAGCAGTGCAGCCAGTGCAGAATGCAGCAGTGGTGGCATGTGTGGTATCCTATAAGCATGGAGTACCCCTGTGTATAACCAGCAGCAGTGCAGCCAGTGCTGAATGCAGCAGTGGTGGCATGTGTGGTATCCTATAAGCATGGAGTACCCCTGTGTATAACCAGCAGCAGTGCAGCCAGTGCAGAATACAGCAGTGGAGGCATGTGTGGTACCCTATAAGCATGGAATACCCCTGTGTATAACCAGCAGCGCAGCCAGTGCAGAATGCAGCAGTGGTGGCATGTGTGGTATCCTATAAGCATGGAGTACCCCTGTGTATAACCAGCAGCAGTGCAGCCAGTGCAGAATGCAGCAGTGGTGGCATGTGTGGTATCCTATAAGCATGGAGTACCCCTGTGTATAACCAGCAGCAGTGCAGCCAGTGCAGAATGCAGCAGTGGAGGCATGTGTGGTACCCTATAAGCATGGAATACCCCTGTGTATAACCAGCAGCGCAGCCAGTGCAGAATGCAGCAGTGGTGGCATGTGTGGTATCCTATAAGCATGGAGTACCCTGGCCCTGTGTATAACCAGCAGCAGCGCAGCCAGTGCAGAACGCAGCAGTGGTGGCACGTGTGGTATCCTATAAGCATGGAGTACCCCTGTGTATAACCAGCAGCAGTGCAGCCAGTGCAGAATGCAGCAGTGGTGGCATGTGTGGTACCCTATAAGCATGGAGAACCCCTGTGTATAACCAGCAGCAGCGCAGCCAGTGCAGAATGCAGCAGTGGTGGCATGTGTGGTACCCTATAAGCATGGAGTACCACTGTGTATAACCAGCAGCAGCGCAGCCAGTGCAGAATGCAGCAGTGGTGGCATGTGTGGTACCCTATAAGCATGGAGTACCCCTGTGTATAACCAGCAGCAGTGCAGCCAGTGCAGAATGCAGCAGTGGTGGCATGTGTGGTATCCTATAAGCATGGAGTACCCCTGTGTATAACCAGCAGCAGCGCTGCCAGTGCAGAACGCAGCAGTGGTGGCATGTGTGGTATCCTATAAGCATGGAGTACCCCTGTGTATAACCAGCAGCAGTGCAGCCAGTGCTGAATGCAGCAGTGGTGGCATGTGTGGTATCCTATAAGCATGGAGTACCCCTGTGTATAACCAGCAGCAGTGCAGCCAGTGCAGAATGCAGCAGTGGAGGCATGTGTGGTACCCTATAAGCATGGAATACCCCTGTGTATAACCAGCAGCGCAGCCAGTGCAGAATGCAGCAGTGGTGGCATGTGTGGTATCCTATAAGCATGGAGTACCCTGGCCCTGTGTATAACCAGCAGCAGCGCAGCCAGTGCAGAATGCAGCAGTGGTGGCACGTGTGGTATCCTATAAGCATGGAGTACCCCTGTGTATAACCAGCAGCAGCAGCGCAGCCAGTGCAGAATGCAGCAGTGGTGGCATGTGTGGTACCCTATAAGCATGGAGTACCACTGTGTATAACCAGCAGCAGCGCAGCCAGTGCAGAATGCAGCAGTGGTGGCATGTGTGGTACCCTATAAGCATGGAGTACCCCTGTGTATAACCAGCAGCAGCGCAGCCAGTGCAGAACGCAGCAGTGGTGGCATGTGTGGTACCCTATAAGCATGGAGTACCCCTGTGTATAACCAGCAGCAGCGCAGCCAGTGCAGAATGCAGCAGTGGTGACGTGTGGTACCCTATAAGCATGGAGTACCCCTGTGTATAACCAGCAGCAGTGCAGCCAGTGCAGAACGCAGCAGTGGTGGCATATGTGGTACCCTATAAGCATGGAGTACCCCTGTGTATAACCAGCAGCAGAGCAGCCAGTGCAGAACGCAGCAGTGGTGGCATGTGTGGTATCCTATAAGCATGGAGTACCCCTGTGTATAACCAGCAGCAGCGCAGCCAGTGCAGAATGCAGCAGTGGTTGCATATGTGGTACCCTATAAGCATGGAGTACCCCTGTGTATAACCAGCAGCAGTGCAGCCAGTGCAGAATGCAGCAGTGGAGGCATGTGTGGTACCCTATAAGCATGGAATACCCCTGTGTATAACCAGCAGCAGCGCAGCCAGTGCAGAATGCAGCAGTGGTGGCATGTGTGGTATCCTATAAGCATGGAGTACCCTGGCCCTGTGTATAACCAGCAGCAGCGCAGCCAGTGCAGAACGCAGCAGTGGTGGCACGTGTGGTATCCTATAAGCATGGACTACCCCTGTGTATAACCAGCAGCAGCGCAGCCAGTGCAGAATGCAGCAGTGGTGGCATGTGTGGTACCCTATAAGCATGGAGTACCCCTGTGTATAACCAGCAGCAGCGCAGCCAGTGCAGAATGCAGCAGTGGTGGCATGTGTGGTACCCTATAAGCATGGAGTACCACTGTGTATAACCAGCAGCAGCGCAGCCAGTGCAGAATGCAGCAGTGGTGGCATGTGTGGTACCCTATAAGCATGGAGTACCCCTGTATATAACCAGCAGCAGTGCAGCCAGTGCAGAATGCAGCAGTGGTGGCATGTGTGGTATCCTATAAGCATGGAGTACCCCTGTGTATAACCAGCAGCAGCGCTGCCAGTGCAGAACGCAGCAGTGGTGGCATGTGTGGTATCCTATAAGCATGGAGTACCCCTGTGTATAACCAGCAGCAGTGCAGCCAGTGCTGAATGCAGCAGTGGTGGCATGTGTGGTATCCTATAAGCATGGAGTACCCCTGTGTATAACCAGCAGCAGTGCAGCCAGTGCAGAATGCAGCAGTGGAGGCATGTGTGGTACCCTATAAGCATGGAATACCCCTGTGTATAACCAGCAGCGCAGCCAGTGCAGAATGCAGCAGTGGTGGCATGTGTGGTATCCTATAAGCATGGAGTACCCTGGCCCTGTGTATAACCAGCAGCAGCGCAGCCAGTGCAGAATGCAGCAGTGGTGGCACGTGTGGTATCCTATAAGCATGGAGTACCCCTGTGTATAACCAGCAGCAGCAGCGCAGCCAGTGCAGAATGCAGCAGTGGTGGCATGTGTGGTACCCTATAAGCATGGAGTACCACTGTGTATAACCAGCAGCAGCGCAGCCAGTGCAGAATGCAGCAGTGGTGGCATGTGTGGTACCCTATAAGCATGGAGTACCCCTGTGTATAACCAGCAGCAGCGCAGCCAGTGCAGAACGCAGCAGTGGTGGCATGTGTGGTACCCTATAAGCATGGAGTACCCCTGTGTATAACCAGCAGCAGCGCAGCCAGTGCAGAATGCAGCAGTGGTGACGTGTGGTACCCTATAAGCATGGAGTACCCTTGTGTATAACCAGCAGCAGTGCAGCCAGTGCAGAACGCAGCAGTGGTGGCATATGTGGTACCCTATAAGCATGGAGTACCCCTGTGTATAACCAGCAGCAGCGCAGCCAGTGCAGAACACAGCAGTGGTGGCATGTGTGGTATCCTATAAGCATGGAGTACCCCTGTGTATAACCAGCAGCAGCGCAGCCAGTGCAGAATGCAGCAGTGGTGGCATATGTGGTACCCTATAAGCATGGAGTACCCTTGTGTATAACCAGCAGCAGTGCAGCCAGTGCAGAATGCAGCAGTGCTGGCATGTGTGGATAGTTGGTGTCGGACTTACCCTGAGTGTCTTGGTCTGCGCTGATACTCAGCGCCGGGAGATATTCTTTCTGCTACTTCACCTGCAGCGACCTGCACTGCAACATCTCAGGTACCTGTAACCTGACCACACCTCTCCCTAAATCTTATTCACCTCCTTAAAGGGAAACTGTATGACACGCACACTCTCCATACACAGCTACAGGGCTGTCTCTGAGCCGGACGCAAGGGCAAAAATGGACGAATAATGTGATTTCCCGCACACACTGCGCATGCGTCACACTATGTTACCTGGTAGCTCCACGCGAGCCCGCATCACAAGCGGAGGGAGCCTAATGCTAAATGGTTGGCGCCCATTTCAGAGAGATCTTTCACCCCCAGCGTGGGGTGGGTGCAAGTGCTAATACTAATGATGGGAACTGCAGACAGATAGGCGCACATACTCGCGCAGTGGGCTGACAATCGCATAGACAAGTGAGTACGCTGCAGAATCAGCCCCGCAGTGTTTCCAGAGTGGACCAATCACACAGTAACGCTTGCCTCGGGGGGGGATGCTAGGTGACAGAGGATATTGAAGTGGTAATACTTGGCGTCTCACATGGTGACCCAGGGCCACACGGTTCTATAATAACTTAATAATAATAATATTATTTATATAGCGCTCTTTCTCCAACAGGACTCAAGCCTTCGATCCACTGGGCTGCTGCCGCCAGATCACCAATCAGAGTGAGGCATTCTCTACCTGCCTCCCAGCCTGCAGCCACACAGTGAATGGATGTCAGCATGCTGATTGGTGGATGGCTGGAGCTATCTACCAATCAGAGTGCAGCATTCTCTATCTGCCTCCCAGCCTGCAGCCACACAGTGAATGGCTGTCAGCATGCAGATTGGTGGATGGCTGGAGCTATCTACCAATCAGAGTGCAGCATTCTCTACCTGCCTCCCAGCCTGCAGCCACACAGTGAATGGCTATCAGCATGCTGATTGGTGGATGGCTGGAGCTATCTACCAATCAGAGTGCAGCATTCTCTATCTGCCTCCCAGCCTGCAGCCACACAGTGAATGGCTGTCAGCATGCTGATTGGTGGATTGCTGGAGCTATCTACCAATCAGAGTGCAGCATTCTCTATCTGCCTCCCAGCCTGCAGCCACACAGTGAATGGCTGTCAGCATGCTGATTGGTGGATTGCTGGAGCTCACTGTATGTGAAGCGTGTTTAGAGACAGCTCAGAACCACAGGAAGGGTACATTATTTTTCCTTTATTCCCGTGTGTGTAGGGGCCCCAGCACATTGCTTTGCCCAGGGCCTAAAATGCTGTAAGATGGCCCTGGTAACGTCTTCCCATCTCCAGGATCCCAATGAGGGTCACAGAATAATGTATGAAACAATCAGGACATTTCCACTGATAACAGAGAGTACGAAAATGCTATACTATACCCAAAGGACGACATCATGTGATCAGCGCTGACCGGACGCTGCCGTCACAGCTATGACATCATCATGTGATCAGCACTGACCGGACGCTGCCGTCACAGCTATGACATCATCATGTGAACAGCACTGACCGGACGCTGCCGTCACAGCTATGACATCATCATGTGATCAGCGCTGACCGGACGCTGCCGTCACAGCTATGACATCATCATGTGATCAGCGCTGACCGGACACTGCCATCACAGCTATGACATCATCATGTGATCAGCTCTGACCAGACACTGCCATCACAGCTATGACATCATCATGTGATCAGCGCTGACCGTCACAGCTATGACATCATCATGTGATCAGCGCTGACCGGATGCCGACGTCACAGCTATGACCTATCCATGTCACGGCCTGAGAGCGAGCTGTGATGTCATCATCTTGCTGTATCCTATGTGTTTTATTTTCCCGTACGTGATTATATCGTATGATCCTCGTCTAATATCGCAGCTTTATTATCATTGGCGTGAGCTGATATACTTATATCCATGCTGGCCGTACTGTATACTGTATCTGGTATTTATCTCTTCATGCTGGCCGTACTGTATACTGTATCTGGTATTTATCTCTTCATGCTGGCCGTACTGTATACTGTATATGGTATTTATCTCTTCATGCTGGCCGTACTGTATACTGTATCTGGTATTTATCTCTTCATGCTGGCCGTACTGTATACTGTATCTGGTATTTATCTCTTCATGCTGGCCGTACTGTATACTGTATCTGGTATTTATCTCTTCATGCTGGCCGTACTGTATACTGTATATGGTATTTATCTCTTCATGCTGGCCGTACTGTATACTGTATCTGGTATTTATCTCTTCATGCTGCATTTTCATGTCAATGGTTTGCAGCGAATGAATACATTTTGGGGGATATCCAATTATCCCCGGAAAAACATCGGGTCCGACAAACGGACGTTTTTTATGGTTTAAATGTCTGAGATCTTAGTTTGATAAATGGAAGAATTACTCACAGACTAATGGGGAGATGTACTAAGCAGTGATAAAAGTGGAGAAGTGAGCCAGTAGAGATGTTGCCCATGTCAACCAATCAGCACTGACGTAACATTTGTAATTTGCATACTATACAATTGTACGGAGCAGCTAATTGGTTGCCATGGGAAATTTCTCCACTTTTATCACTGCTTAGTACACGTATCCCTTAGTTTTTCATTATCACATTGGAATGGGATGCGGTCAATTTACCTACAATCAAAATCCCGACGGGCAAAATACCGACATTTACAATGTCGACAGGTCAAAAAGTCGACATAAGTTTTTAATTGAAACCGAGTTGTTCATACTTTTCCATCCCAGTGGACCTGGAGGGGGGAATATAATAGTGTGCCGAGCGCAGTGAGGCATGCGAGGGGACGCGGTACACTTATACAGTCTCCATGTTGACCTATGTCGACGTACACACCACAAAAACAATGAAAAACTTGTGTCGACTTTTAGACCTGTTGACATTTTAAATGTCAGTATTTTGACCTTGTCGGTATTTTAAATGTCAGTATTTTGACCTTCGGTCAATTGTTGTCGGTATTTTGACCGTCGATTGATTGTAGGTAAATCATACTAAACCCATTGGAACAGATGGAAGTGACATTTTGCACTTCTGGGAAGAGTCTGCGGTATTTGGAACGCTGGCATTAATGAATCAGCCAAATCCAGGTATACATCTCACATGGTGTGCCCTTTTCATGCCATGTGTCTGACACCAGAGCTCTGTAGTCACTAGTGGTCACCTGACACTGCAGATCATAGCGATTTGGCCTCAGGGTCCTGTAAGAGACGTCCGGGGTTACTACAGGTTTCCTTCCCTCACTGACTACAAATGGAGGGAGAAGACCTCACATACCAAGTCCTCCTAGCCCAGATTATCCCACCAGCGCACATCTGAGACCGCTCACCCCGTCCCTCTCTGACCCCAGCCGCTGCCATCGCATCTGCTATATCAGCGCATGTGGACAGCACTCTCTGTATTGTTCATAAGGGGAATGTGAAATTATATATACACACACATACAGTATATACATATATATATATATGCTGTGCCAGGAAGGTGAAACGCGTGCTGAGGTGGGTCAGATGAATGAACAGCGATTGGTGGGGTCAGGGGACAGAGCTGACCCCGGTGTGGGAGGTGTCTGCTGGACGTGGGTCTGCCTATCACACACTCAGGTGGTCTCCATGTGACGGCTCCTGTGCACTGTACACGCACGCAATTCAATGTCTTGCGCGTTTTACACCAACTGACAACTCAGAGAGCGCACTACAGCCGGAACGTCACTCTGCTTAATGACAAAGGAGATCACCCGGCCGCCAGTTCCTGATGACACTGTGCATTCAATAAACTGCAGTAAAAAGGGGGTGGTCTTCAGTATGCCGGCTGTCGGGATCCCAGCGCACAGTATACCGGCGCCGGGATCCCGACAGCCGGCATACCGACACTTATTCTCCCTCGTGGGGGTCCACGACCCCCCTGGAGGGAGAATAAAATAGCGTGGCGCGCGTAGCGCGCTACCGTGCCCGCAAGGGGCTCATTTGCGCTCTCCACACTGTCGGTATGCCGGCGGTCGGGCTTCCGGCGCCGGTATGCTGGTCGCCGGGATCCCGACCGCCGGTATACCATACTACACTCGTAAAAGGACATCGCTTATCAAGAAAGAATCTCATTTTGATTTATGGTAAATATACATGAAATAACGTACAAGGTTACTATAGGGGAGCTCTGTGACCAGGGGCCTAATTCAAGGTTGAACGCAAATGTATCAGCAAAAGCATAGTTACAAACAATTGCACAATGAACACAAATCTGCACACAATAAAATACATGCTCAGAGTGCAAACTAACAAAACAAAATCCAAATACACAAAACAGGAGTCACCCTGACAGCTAAGCACACTAGCGTCACAAGCAATTTCTTTGCAGATTAGCGTTCATTGGCCCTCATTCCAAGTTGATCGCTTGCTACGGATTTTCGCAGCGCAACGATTATGGCAGAATGGGACTAATCTGCGCATGCGTATGCACCGCAATGCGCACGTGTGGCGTACGGGTACAATGAGCATTGTGGGTTTGCACAGGTTCTAGCAACGCTTTCAGTCACACTGGCGGATGCAGGAAGTGGGAGTTTCTGGGTGGCAACTGACCGTTTTCTGGGAGTGTTTGGAAAAATGCAGGCGTGGCCGGGTGTTTGCTGGGCGGGTATCTGACGTCATTACCATGTCACTCGTCGCAGCAATCATCGCACAGAATAAGTAACTACAGGGCTGGTCTTGTTTTGCACAAAATGTGTTTGCAGCCGCTCTGCTGCACAAGCGTTCACACTCCTGCAAAGCGAAAATACACTCCACCGTGGGCGGCGACTATGCGTTTGCACGGCTGCTAAAAGTAGCTAGCGAGCGATCAACTCGGAATGAGGGCCATTAGCACTAAGAGAACCTCTGCCTTAGGGGGTCATTCCGAGTTGATCGCTAGCTGCATTCGTTCGCTGTGCTGCAATGAGGCAAAAAAGGCACTTCTGCGCATGCGTATGCGGCGCAATGTGCACGCACGACGAACTATTACAAAGAACGGTGTAGTTTCACACAAGGTCTACCGAAGCATTTCAGTCGCACTGCTGGCCGCAGAGTGATTGACATGAAGTGGGCATTTCTGGGTGTCAACTGACCGTTTTAAGGGAGTGTTCGAAAAAACGCAGGCGTGCCAGGAAAAACGCAGGCGTGGCTGGGCGAACGCAGGGCATGTTTGTGACGTCAAAACAGGAACTGAACAGTCTGAGGTGATCGCAAGCGCTGAGTAGGTCTGGAGCTACTCTGAAACTGCACAAAAAAACGTCGCCACTCTGCGATCCTTTCGTTCGCACTTCTAAGCAAAAATACACTCCCAGTGGGCGGCGGCATAGCGTCTGCACGGCTGCTAAAAACTGCTAGCGAGCGATCAACTCGGAATGACCACCTTAGTGTCTCCAGTAACACAGGGTGATGTGCATGTTACGAATGTCCTGAATTGTAATGTATGAACAGTGTGAATGATGCACTCACCAACATGAGCTAAACGGGTAGTAGTTGATACAATACACATCGGTATTTGACATGTCGGCATTTCAAATGTCAGTATTCTAACTATGTCAGCATAATGAATGCTGGTATTTTGACTGTAGGTCAATGGCTGTCGGGTCGTAAATCATACTGAACCCAGTTAAACAAAGAAATAAACCTGAAATTCAGAATGCATAAGGGTCACAAACCTGCAGCTACAATGGTGAGGCAGCGCACAAGCTGTGTGTGATTTTATTAAACAACATCAGCAGTGTGCGATTATTCGCTGATTGTGCAGCCATCGCATCAACCATCGATGTTACTGCTGCCATTTTAGTGACTTGCACAGTGGGGGTCATTCCGACCCGATCGCACGCTGCGCTTCTTCGCCGCAGCCGTGCGATCGGGTCGGAACTGCGCATGCGCGGCGGCCGCATTGCGCAGGTGTGTCGTTACTCGGCGATGGCCGTCACCAGGCAGTGACGCCGCTTGCGAAGAAAGTGATCGCAGTGGCGACCGCAAGAAGATTGACAGGACGAAGGCAGATCCAGGCGGCAACTCACCATTTTTGGGGAGTGGTGAGTCCAAAGTAGGTGTGTCCAGGCGTTTGGAGGGCGGATGTCTGACGTCAGGACCAGGACCTTCATCGCTGGATCCGTCGCACAGTGTAAGTAACTCTTACCCTGGTCTTTTGCAGGAAACTTTTTTAGCATAGCACGGCTGCACAAGCGTTCGCAGCCCTGCTATGCAGAAATACACTCCCCCATAGGCGGCGTCTAGTTGATCGTAGGGCAGCAAAAAGTTGCAGCGTGCGATCAACTCGGAATGACCCCCAGTGTGCGTAGCTCTATACCTGCCCAGAATCTGCATTGTCTCTCTGCAGATATGCGTATGCAACGCCCGTCTCTCAGGTACATACTCCCACTACACGCCCCCGTTACACGCCCAGATTTGTAACCTTGCAGAGACCGCCCACAGACACTCCTCCGCCACGCCTTTTTACCATTGTTTAGTTGAGGGGTTGTTTTATGTGCAAGTCTGCTGAATAATTTAGCAGCAGCGATTTTTACTTTATTCCCTATGTAAATATAGCGGTGGACATGTGCGTGTGAATTTTGCGCATGCGCAGTGTATCGATTATTGCTAACTTTAAATGCGTTTGCATTCCACCTTGAATTAAGCCCCACATCCAAGCATTTATATGCAGTGGATTCCGAATGACTTGTAATATCCGCAGTAACTAACAGTAATGGCTGCATTATTCCTTATAATAACGTGTTTCTAATAAATACTAATGATGACATCAGAAGTCACAAATGATAAGCAATGACATCACAACTCACCGGATATGGAATCGAATCCCATCTTTTAGGCCAGGGCTGTTTTCAAAAGAATTGAGCGCTTCAATCCAGTTGTCAAACTACGCACTACAATAAAAAAAATAAAAAAATGACAATTATATTTGCAAACTGCGCATGTGCCACAAAAATGCATACGAGGATACGAGAGCATCAATGGGCGGAGCTACCATATGCACGGCGCTGTACGGGCGCCCATATTAGCATACAGTAGTAAATCTGGCTGTCGCTGATGACCGCACTTTGCGTCCGATTTAGAATCAGGCACTAAATGCACATTTAAAAAAAACAACCAACATATTTTGATTGTGATATTTAAATTAAGATCACAAAATATACCAGGGTCCTTTTAAAGTGTTAAATCCGCAGAACATTATTGTTTTGTCCGATTTCACACTCGTTTTCTACGCAGCTAATTATACTGTGGTGTGATTAATCCCAGGAGGTTCTTGCTCACTGTAATCTGTGGGTATTATGTTACAGAACATTTATATAACCTTAGATGATGAAAGGTGAGAAAGGAATTTAGATCGGGTCTTACAATTGTCTGGGAAAGGCGCGCTCTGCCCCCGTGATGTGAGGACGCGCCATTTTCTCTAAGTCCCAAGAATAACACCACACTTGCAGTTATAGGTTGTATACCGTGATCTCGTTCCTTCTGTGTGTCTATAAGATGTATGTATTGTGCTTATATTACAACTGCTGCACATAGGGCCTAATTCAAACCGTATCGCTCCTCTGTGAATATGCAGAGGTTTTCAATCAAATATTCGCCGCCCAGACAGAGTGAAAATCCGCCCTCGTGCAAGTCTGGATATGCCGTGCGAAAATCTTTGCAAACGCCGGTCAGCTGCAAATCCATTCGCAATTCGCTCAGCATTGAATAATTTTTCCAGTCTGTACGTAACCCAGGACTTTCTCCTACAGTGTGATACACACAGGCTGACATATATATATGTATATAAAACTCTGTTGTAGGTAAATTTCTAATCCATCCAACATGTACCGGCAATTATTATTATTTTTTTCACTGTGCTCTTTTTATATATATATATATATATATATATATATATATAAAAATAATAATTACAGGTATATGTTGGATGGATTAGAAACTTACCTACAGCACCCTCTGGTGTCCAACATTGGAAATGCACCTTGTTTACTATTGTTTAATTAACTACTTAACTGACGTTTTTTCCCTTTTTATGTATTCAATGTAGTTTAAAAAGTATTTTTTTTAACTATTGAAACATTCTATTATGCACAACTCCTGAACGGATCCGCGTCAAAAACTGGGGGACACAGCGGGGCAGCGCGGTCGCATGTGATCTGACCATACCAGTTATACATATAGGGCCTTATTCAGCATTATTCTGAAAATGGGGTCAGTGCGCACAGACCCGATCGCATCGCATTGATGTGAACACCTCTGCTTGATTGACAGGCAGAGGCGTTTGTGGGGCGGTCAGGGGTGGCGTCGTGGCATTAAATTGCAATCGCATTGCTAGCAACCATTAGCGTGCTGGGCGGCCTTGCGCTGTGCTGGGCGTTCCCCAACATGTGATTCTAGCAAAACCGTAACTGACGCAATAAGGTCCACAGAGCCTGACTCATTACTGATCGCAAATGTGAGATTGCACGCAGTGAGCGAGTACCGGCAGAGTGCGCATGCGCTGCCAACGCATTGCGCATGTGCGAGAGGCAAAATGCGATCAGCTTGCGTACACAGCCTAAATGTAAAGTGAACGCAATTTGATTAGAGAAGAGAGAGAGAGAATGCGCTCACTGGGGAAGGTGGGGGATGAGTGCTGCTTGACCTGGAGGTGTCCTACCTCCTATAATGTATTTGGAAATGGTAGGTCAGCGCGCTCTAGGGGGTCGGGTGGGGCTGGGGTGATGATATGGATATGATGGGGGATCTGTATGTGCTACAGGGATGAGCGTACTGTATCTATTGAGTGTTGCTGATCTGTATATCTATGAACTATGGACCATGAATTGGTTTTATGATTTTATTAAATGTAAAATTGCAATATGTTGGACCCTCTTCAGGTATGTCTTGCAGACTACCCTTTCTGTGTGTACCTTCCTTAGTGGTACACTTGTGTTAGGGCCCTTTCTGTATTGTGTCCATATGCTACTTTCAGGTGTGTCTTGCAGACTACCCTTTGTTGGTATACCTTCCTAGTGGTATACCTTCCCAGAGGGCCCCTGCCGGGGTTGAATGTCAGGTATACCTTAGTAGGTTACCTTTACCATAGGTGTAGCAAGCCTATGTGATTCTGGTTGATTTGTTCATGTGTATCTCTAGTGTGACAGTTTGCGGCGTCCCGCCTGTCACACTATGCCGTATGTTCTTTGTCTGTGGATAGCGGATGTGGGGCTGTGAGCTCTCACTTACCGCCGGGGGCGAGACTGTCCGTCTGCCGCCGGTGTCTGCAGTCCGTGTCCGCTTTCCTTGTTCCTCGATGTGTCCAAGCAGGGGCGCCGGTCTCCGTCTCTGCAGTCGGCGCCGCTTCTCTCTGCTCCTTCCGTATTCTCGTCTATTTCTCCCAGGTGACGGCGTCACGTGTGTTGTCACGTGAGCGGGCGATGGGACTCCGGGTTTGTGTCTCTCACTTTCTCCAGCCGGAGAAAGGAGTGTATCCGCGTGCTGTGGTAGTTGTGGTGTGCAGGTCTCCAACGCGTTTCAGCTTAACAGCCTTTTTCTAGGATTACCTTCCTGCTGTTGTGGATGTCATTTAAAGTGCTGTTTGGATCATGATTGGTTCAGTTAGTTACCACCCACTTATTCGATTGGTTCCTTCTCATTCTGGCATTGTCAATCATTGTTCTCTTACATGAGTCCTTGTGTCACCGAAAGGACTCAACATAGAATACAACATCACCTCTGCTATATAAACAGCACATCATGAATAACCTCAGCTGGCACTCACACCACTCATTGGGATCAAATAAGATCCATGAAGGAGAAAGGAACAACACCAGAATAGACGCACCGATACAATAAAGAATGATATATCTACCAACATTAACACAACCAATCAATTAACAAACACCCACGCAGAATATTGCGGGCAAAGGAATAATTAATTCCTCATAGACACACATACAGATTTATGAAAATGGAAGGATTCAATTACACACCTGTATAATATAAATATGACAGGGACACATAGACACAGATATAGACATATATATCATCATACTCATCAGGAAGATAGATACAAACCCAGAAACCGTCACTGAGCATTTATCCATGGCTCATAATCTAACAAATGACAGAAAACAATACTTCAATGTGATATGCAATTTATAATCATCAACGATATTCACACCAATATGTATTCGTTATTCTGTACACACATTCTGAATCCTCATTAACAAATAAACCACACAGATCAATCAAGACACATGTAAGAGAACAATGATTGACAATGCCAGAATGAGAAGGAACCAATCGAATAAGTGGGTGGTAACTAACTGAACCAATCATGATCCAAACAGCACTTTAAATGACATCCACAACAGCAGGAAGGTAATCCTAGAAAAAGGCTGTTAAGCTGAAACGCGTTGGCGACCTGCACACCACAACTACCACAGCACGCGGATACACTCCTTTCTCCGGCTGGAGAAAGTGAGAGACACAAACCCGGAGTCCCATCGCCCGCTCACGTGACAACACACGTGACGCCGTCACCTGGGAGAAATAGACGAGAATACGGAAGGAGCAGAGAGAAGCGGCGCCGACTGCAGAGACGGAGACCGGCGCCCCTGCTTGGACACATCGAGGAACAAGGAAAGCGGACACGGACTGCAGACACCGGCGGCAGACGGACAGTCTCGCCCCCGGCGGTAAGTGAGAGCTCACAGCCCCACATCCGCTATCCACAGACAAAGAACATACGGCATAGTGTGACAGGCGGGACGCCGCAAACTGTCACACTAGAGATACACATGAACAAATCAACCAGAATCACATAGGCTTGCTACACCTATGGTAAAGGTAACCTACTAAGGTATACCTGACATTCAACCCCGGCAGGGGCCCTCTGGGAAGGTATACCACTAGGAAGGTATACCAACAAAGGGTAGTCTGCAAGACACACCTGAAAGTAGCATATGGACACAATACAGAAAGGGCCCTAACACAAGTGTACCACTAAGGAAGGTACACACAGAAAGGGTAGTCTGCAAGACATACCTGAAGAGGGTCCAACATATTGCAATTTTACATTTAATAAAATCATAAAACCAATTCATGGTCCATAGTTCATAGATATACAGATCAGCAACACTCAATAGATACAGTACGCTCATCCCTGTAGCACATACAGATCCCCCATCATATCCTTATCATCACCCCAGCCCCACCCGACCCCCTAGAGCGCGCTGACCTACCATTTCCAAACGCAATTTGATTGACAGGAAGGGACCGTTTGTGGGGAGTGGTTGGGAAAACGCAGGAGTGTCAAAGCCGTTTTTGGGTCGTGTATCTGACGCCATCTGTGAACGCTACATTCAAAAACATTGCGTATGCTGGAGTCAGCCGCAAATGTCGATGGTGTCCTTTTATTGCGTATGCATTGCGATTGTACACATACCCTTCATTATCCAACTTAAAATACTGGTGGGGGTTAAACTAAAAAAAATTCACCCCTTTCGGGTCCAGGGCCTTATATCTTATATATAAAGTCTGTTTGTTTGTCTGTGTGTCCGGTTATGCATTCGGACACCCCTGCACCAATTGGGATGAAACCAACGCCAGGTGGTCCACTTGGACCCTGGCCAGGACTTAGGGGGGGGTTAGAGTCCCGGTAGGACCTCACGGCGGAATGCTCAGGGCGAACTTTGACCCGGGAAGCCTGTTCTGGGCCTTCCACTGGATGGATTTGGAAGAAAACTTCACAGAGTGGTAACATTGGATCCCAGAAGACATACTAGGGGGTTGAGGTACCAGGAGGCCCGCAGGGCTACTGTTGACACCCCAAAAACAAACACGACACTGGGCACCCACCTCATGGGTGTGTTGGAAAAGTTATTAAGCTACTAACTATTAACATCCAACTCATTGATTACAAACAGGGCCAAAACTAGGATTTTCGTCACCCAGGGCAAGGCAGTAATTTGCCCTACACCACCCAAAAAAAAAAAAAAAAACACTGGTAAAACAGCAAACCAAACTCTGCCAGACTAAAATAATTAGATTATCAAAAAAAAATTATAAAAAGGGGATACTATTGGACAACACAGGCGTGGCCGGACCATTGGGGGGTGTGCCGCGGCGGCTTGCGTGTTGCGGCCAGCGGCAGCGACACACAACTCCCGGATAGCCGCAGGAGCTGCTCTGGCCGGGAGTTACTCCATAAATACAAAGGCATCGCCACTGTGCAATGCTTTTGTATTTGTGCAGGGGGAGCACTGACATGCGGGGCGGACTAGCTGGGTGACCCCCGCATGTCAGGGAAGATGATCGTAGCTGTGCACAGCTACGATCAACTCGGAATGACCCCCTATATCATAACACTTCATGATTGCACTACAGTCCCTATTCAATGCACTACATCACTATACTACATACCCTAGACGCTGAACTACATCACTACACTACATGCCCCTATGCACTGCACTCCATACCCTATATGCTACAGTACATCACTACACTACATCCCCTTATATGCTACACCACATCGGTGCACTACATGCTCCTATATACTGCAATACATTACTATACTACATACCCTATATGCTACAGTACATCACTACACTACATCCCCTTATATGCTACACCACATCAGTGCACTACATGCCCCTATATACTGCAATACATTACTACACTACATACCCTATATGCTACACTACATCACTACACTACATCCCCTGATATGCTACACCACATCAGTGCACTACATGCTCCTATATACGGCAATACATTACTATACTACATACCCTATATGCTACAGTACATCACTACACTACATCCCCTTATATGCTACACCACATCGGAGCACTACATGCTCCTATATATACTGCAATACATTACTATACTACATACCCTATATGCTACAGTACATCACTACACTACATCCCCTTATATGCTACACCACATCAGTGCACTACATGCTCCTATATACGGCAATACATTACTATACTACATACCCTATATGCTACAGTACATCACTACACTACATCCCCTTATATGCTACCCCACATCAGTGCACTACATGCTCCTATATACTGCAATACATTACTACACTACATACCCTATATGCTACAGTACATCACTACACTACATCCCCTTATATGCTACACCACATCAGTGCACTACATGCTCCTATATACTGCAATACATTACTACACTACATACCCTATATGCTAAAGTACATCACTACACTACATCCCCTTATATGCTACACCACATCGGTGCACTACATGCTCCTATATACTGCAATACATTACTATACTACATACCCTATATGCTACAGTACATCACTACACTACATCCCCTTATATGCTACACCACATCAGTGCACTACATGCCCCTATATACTGCAATACATTACTATACTACATACCCTATATGCTACAGTACATCACTACACTACATCCCCTTATATGCTACACCACATCAGTGCACTACATGCTCCTATATACGGCAATACATTACTATACTACATACCCTATATGCTACAGTACATCACTACACTACATCCCCTTATATGCTACACCACATCAGTGCATTACATGCTCCTATATACTGCAATACATTACTATACTACATACCCTATATGCTACAGTACATCACTACACTACATCCCCTTATATGCTACACCACATCAGTGCACTACATGCCCCTATATACTGCAATACATTACTACACTACATACCCTATATGCTACAGTACATCACAACACTACATCCCCTTATATGCTACACCACATCGGTGCACTACATGCTCCTATATATACTGCAATACATTACTATACTACATACCCTATATGCTACAGTACATCACTACACTACATCCCCTTATATGCTACACCACATCAGTGCACTACATGCTCCTATATACGGCAACACATTACTATACTACATACCCTATATGCTACAGTACATCACTACACTACATCCCCTTATATGCTACCCCACATCAGTGCACTACATGCTCCTATATACTGCAATACATTACTACACTACATACCCTATATGCTACAGTACATCACTACACTACATCCCCTTATATGCTACACCACATCAGTGCACTACATGCTCCTATATACTGCAATACATTACTACACTACATACCCTATATGCTAAAGTACATCACTACACTACATCCCCTTATATGCTACACCACATCGGTGCACTACATGCTCCTATATACTGCAATACATTACTATACTACATACCCTATATGCTACAGTACATCACTACACTACATCCCCTTATATGCTACACCACATCAGTGCATTACATGCCCCTATATACTGCTATACATTACTATACTACATACCCTATATGCTACAGTACATCACTACACTACATCCCCTTATATGCTACACCACATCAGTGCACTACATGCTCCTATATACGGCAATACATTACTATACTACATACCCTATATGCTACAGTACATCACTACACTACATCCCCTTATATGCTACACCACATCAGTGCATTACATGGTCCTATATACTGCAATACATTACTATACTACATACCCTATATGCTACAGTACATCACTACACTACATCCCCTTATATGCTACACCACATCAGTGCACTACATGCCCCTATATACTGCAATACATTACTACACTACATACCCTATATGCTACAGTACATCACTACACTACATCCCCTTATATGCTACACCACATCGGTGCACTACATGCTCCTATATAGACTGCAATACATTACTATACTACATACCCTATATGCTACAGTACATCACTACACTACATCCCCTTATATGCTACACCACATCAGTGCACTACATGCTCCTATATACGGCAATACATTACTATACTACATACCCTATATGCTACAGTACATCACTACACTACATCCCCTTATATGCTACCCCACATCAGTGCACTACATGCTCCTATATACTGCAATACATTACTACACTACATACCCTATATGCTACAGTACATCACTACACTACATCCCCTTATATGCTACACCACATCGGTGCACTACATGCTCCTATATACTGCAATACATTACTATACTACATACCCTATATGCTACAGTACATCACTACACTACATCCCCTTATATGCTACACCACATCGGTGCACTACATGCCCCTATATACTGCAATACATTACTATACTACATACCCTATATGCTACAGTACATCACTACACTACATCCCCTTATATGCTACACCACATCAGTGCACTACATGCTCCTATATACGGCAATACATTACTATACTACATACCCTATATGCTACAGTACATCACTACACTACATCCCCTTATATGCTACACCACATCAGTGCATTACATGCTCCTATATACTGCAATACATTACTATACTACATACCCTATATGCTACAGTACATCACTACACTACATCCCCTTATATGCTACACCACATCAGTGCACTACATGCCCCTATATACTGCAATACATTACTACACTACATACCCTATATGCTACAGTACATCACTACACTACATCCCCTTATATGCTACACCACATCGGTGCACTACATGCTCCTATATAGACTGCAATACATTACTATACTACATACCCTATATGCTACAGTACATCACTACACTACATCCCCTTATATGCTACACCACATCAGTGCACTACATGCTCCTATATACGGCAATACATTACTATACTACATACCCTATATGCTACAGTACATCACTACACTACATCCCCTTATATGCTACCCCACATCAGTGCACTACATGCTCCTATATACTGCAAAACATTACTACACTACATACCCTATATGCTACAGTACATCACTACACTACATCCCCTTATATGCTACACCACATCAGTGCACTACATGCTCCTATATACGGCAATACATTACTATACTACATACCCTATATGCTACAGTACATCACTACACTACATCCCCTTATATGCTATACCACATCAGTGCATTACATGCTCCTATATACTGCAATACATTACTATACTACATACCCTATATGCTACAGTACATCACTACACTACATCCCCTTATATGCTACACCACATCAGTGCACTACATGCCCCTATACACTGCAATACATTACTACACTACATACCCTATATGCTACACTACATCACTACACTACATCCCCTGATATGCTACCCCACATCAGTGCACTACATGCTCCTATATACGGCAATACATTACTATACTACATACCCTATATGCTACAGTACATCACTACACTACATCCCCTTATATGCTACACCACATCAGTGCACTACATGCCCCTATATACTGCAATAAATTACTATACTACATACCCTATATGCTACAGTACATCACTACACTACATCCCCTTATATGCTACACCACATCAGTGCACTACATGCCCCTATATACTGCAATACATTACTATACTACATACCCTATATGCTACAGTACATCACTACACTACATCCCCTGATATGCTACACCACATCAGTGCACTACATGCCCCTATATACTGCAATACATTACTATACTACATACCCTATATGCTACAGTACATCACTACACTACATCCCCTTATATGCTACACCACATCGGTGCACTACATGCTCCTATATACTGCAATACATTACTATACTACATACCCTATATGCTACAGTACATCACTACACTACATCCCCTTATATGCTACACCACATCAGTGCATTACATGCCCCTATATACTGCAATACATTACTATACTACATACCCTATATGCTACAGTACATCACTACACTACATCCCCTTATATGCTACACCACATCAGTGCACTACATGCCCCTATATACTGCAATACATTACTACACTACATACCCTATATGCTACAGTACATCACTACACTACATCCCCTTATATGCTACACCACATCAGTGCACTACATGCCCCTATATACTGCAATACATTACTACACTACATACCCTATATGCTACAGTACATCACTACACTACATCCCCTTATATGCTACACCACATCAGTGCATTACATGCTCCTATATACTGCAATACATTACTACACTACATACCCTATATGCTAAAGTACATCACTACACTACATCCCCTTATATGCTACACCACATCGGTGCACTACATGCCCCTATATACTGCAATACATTACTATACTACATACCCTATATGCTACAGTACATCACTACACTACATCCCCTTATATGCTACACCACATCAGTGCACTACATGCTCCTATATACTGCAATACATTACTACACTGTATATCCTATATGGTACACTACATCACTACACTACATCCCCTTATATGCTACATCACATCAGTGCACTACATGCCCCTATATACTGCAATACATTACTACACTACATACCCTATATGGTACACTACATCACTACACTACATATCCTTATATGCTACACCACATCAGTGCACTACATGCCCCTATATACTGCAATACATTACTATACTACATACTCTAAATGCTACAGTACATCACTACACTACATCCCCTTTGATGCTACACCACATCAGTGCACTACATGCCCTTATATACTGCAATACATTACTACACTACATACCCTATATGGTACACTACAT
This sequence comes from Pseudophryne corroboree, assembly GCF_028390025.1. Taxonomy (NCBI): domain Eukaryota; kingdom Metazoa; phylum Chordata; class Amphibia; order Anura; family Myobatrachidae; genus Pseudophryne; species Pseudophryne corroboree. The sequence continues at coordinate 829,670,823 of NC_086449.1, read as the reverse complement.
CACTACACTACATCCCCTTATATGCTACACCACATCAGTGCACTACATGCCCCTATATACTGCAATACATTACTACACTACATACCCTATATGCTACAGTACATCACTACACTACATCCCCTTATATGCTACACCACATCAGTGCACTACATGCCCCTATATACTGCAATACATTACTATACTACATACCCTATATGCTACAGTACATCACTTCACTACATCCCCTGATATGCTACACCACATCAGTGCACTACATGCCCCTATATACTGCAATACATTACTATACTACATACCCTATATGCTACAGTACATCACTACACTACATCCCCTTATATGCTACACCACATCGGTGCACTACATGCTCCTATATACTGCAATACATTACTACACTACATACCCTATATGCTACAGTACATCACTACACTACATCCCCTTATATGCTACACCACATCAGTGCATTACATGCCCCTATATACTGCAATACATTACTATACTACATACCCTATATGCTAGAGTACATCACTACACTACATCCCCTTATATGCTACACCACATCGGTGCACTACATGCCCCTATATACTGCAATACATTACTATACTACATACCCTATATGCTACAGTACATCACTACACTACATCCCCTTATATGCTACACCACATCAGTGCACTACATGCTCCTATATACTGCAATACATTACTACACTGTATATCCTGTATGGTACACTACATCACTACACTACATCCCCTTATATGCTACACCACATCAGTGCACTACATGCCCCTATATACTGCAATATATTACTACACTACATACCCTATATGGTACACTACATCACTACACCCCCTTATATGCTACACCACATCAGTGCACTACATGCCCCTATATACTGCAATACATTACTATACTACATACTCTATATGCTACAGTACATCACTACACTACATCCCCTTATATGCTACACCACATCAGTGCAATACATGCCCCTATATACTGCAATACATTACTACACTACATACCCTATATGGTACACTACATCCCCTTATATGCTACACCACATCAGTGCACTACATGCCCCTATATACTGCAATACATTACTATACTACATACTCTATATGCTACAGTACATCACTACACTACATCCCCTTATATGCTACACCACATCAGTGCACTACATGCCCCTATATACTGCAATACATTACTATACTACATACTCTATATGCTACAGTACATCACTACACTACATCCCCTTATATGCTACACCACATCAGTGCACTACATGCCCCTATATACTGCAATACATTACTACACTACATACCCTATATGGTACACTACATCACTACACTACATCCCCTTATATGCTACACCACATCAGTGCACTACATGCCCCTATATACTGCAATACATTACTACACTACATACCCTATATGCTACAGTACATCACTACACTACATCCCCTTATATGCTACACCACATCAGTGCACTACATGCCCCTATATACTGCAATACATTACTACACTACATACCCTATATGCTACAGTACATCACTACACTACATCCCCTTATATGCTACACCACATCAGTGCACTACATGCCCCTATATACTGCAATACATTACTACACTACAATCCCTATATGCTTCACTACATCACTACACTACATCCCCTTATATGCTACATCACATCAGTACACTACATGCCCCTACATACTTCAATACATTACTACACTACATACCCTATATGCTACAGTACATCACTTCACTACATCCCCTTATATGCTACACCACATCAGTGCACTACATGCCCCTATATACTGCAATACATTACTATACTACATACCCTATATGCTACAGTACATCACTACACTACATCCCCTTATATGCTACACCACATCAGTGCACTACATGCTCCTATATACTTCAATACATTACTACACTACATACCCTATATGCTACAGTACATCACTACACTACATCCCCTTATATGTTACACCACATCAGTGCACTACATGCCCTTATATACTGCAATACATTACTACACTACATACCCTATATGCTACAGTACATCACTACACTACATCCCCTTATATGCTACACCACATCAGTGCACTACATGCCCCTATATACTGCAATACATTACTACACTACAATCCCTATATGCTTCACTACATCACTACACTACATCCCCTTATATGCTACATCACATCAGTACACTACATGCCCCTACATACTTCAATACATTACTACACTACATACCCTATATGCTACAGTACATCACTTCACTACATCCCCTTATATGCTACACCACATCAGTGCACTACATGCCCCTATATACTGCAATACATTACTATACTACATACCCTATATGCTACAGTACATCACTACACTACATCCCCTTATATGCTACACCACATCAGTGCACTACATGCTCCTATATACTTCAATACATTACTACACTACATACCCTATATGCTACAGTACATCACTACACTACATCCCCTTATATGTTACACCACATCAGTGCACTACATGCCCTTATATACTGCAATACATTACTACACTACATACCCAATATGGTACACTACATTGCTACACCAAATCCCCCCATCTGGGAGGCAGTGCGGAGGTTGATGCTGCTAACTGGGAGCACAGTGCGCTTGTATAGCTTGTACAGTGCACCGCACGCTAGTCGCAGCACTGCATGGCAAAGAAGAGAGTTGAAGATAGCAACCGGCATAGGAGAGATCCCAGGTACTGGAGCTCACCCGCACAGCGTCGGAGCCAGCTGCGGGCAGACACATACCTCCCAACTTTTAACTTCTATGAAGAGGGACACACGTGCGGCGTGTGCTCCCGAAAAGGGGCGTGGTCTAAGAAAAGGGGGCATGGCTTCACGGGAGGACCCGTGATCACGAGCCACGCCCCCGTTTTCATCACTGAGGGGCATGCCCAGCGCTCTGTGAGCCGCTGGCATGCCCCCTCTCACTCTGACTCCAGTGAATAGACGCTGTGCGCATGCGCATAGCGTCTATGCAGCGAGTGCAGGAGCCTCCCAACTGCCCCCCCCCACCGCGGGACACTGCGGCCCGCGGGTGGGACAGCGGGACAGTCCCCAAAAAATGGGACTGTCCCGCGAAAATCGGGACAGTTGGGAGGTATGCAGACAGGTGGGTCAGAGACATTGCCCCCGGAGCTGTCTACTGTCTAACTGGAGCAGCACAGCACTGCCAGTTTAAAAAATAAAAAAAAACCTGCTCTGTAACTCCTCAGCGCCCCTCAAATCCTGCACATGCCCCCTTAGCGCCCTCCCTAGTAACGGCCCTGATTACAAATAACTGGAAAATGTAAATCCGGGCAACACTGAGTACTTCAGCTATATCTTATAAAGTATCCTGCAATACTACACAGCTGCGAGGCACAGAGGAGTCACTTGGAATGATTAAGCTGATACAATGTCTCATCTGTTGTTAGCGGCCCGCACCCACTAAGGGGTAGCTGTAATAAGGGACGGATGTCAGAGCCGCAGAACATCTGCACTATTGACGTATAGGTATGAGCCAGGCTGTGTAGTGACGGATAGGAATGAGCCGGGCTGTGTAGTGACGGATAGGAATGAGCCGGGCTGTGTAGTGACGGATAGGTATGAGCCAGGCTGTGTAGTGACGGATAGGAATGAGCCGGGCTGTGTAGTGACGGATAGGAATGAGCCGGGCTGTGTAGTGACGGATAGGAATGAGCCGGGCTGTGTAGTGATGGATAGGAATGAGCCAGGCTGTGTAGTGATGGATGGGAATGAGCCGGGCTGTGTAGTGACGGATAGGAATGAGCCGGGCTGTGTAGTGACGGATAGGAATGAGCCGGGCTGTGTAGTGATGGATAGGAATGAGCCGGGCTGTGTAGTGACGGATAGGAATGAGCCGGGCTGTGTAGTGACGGATAGGAATGAGCCGGGCTGTGGAGTGACGGATAGGAATGAGCCGGGCTGTGTAGTGACGGATAGGAATGAGCCGGGCTGTGTAGTGACGGATAGGAATGAGCCGGGCTGTGTAGTGACGGATAGGAATGAGCCGGGCTGTGTAGTGACGGATAGGAATGAGCCGGGCTGTGTAGTGATGGATAGGAATGAGCCGGGCTGTGTAGTGAGGGATAGGAATGAGCCAGGCTGTGTAGTGAAGGATGGGAATGAGCCGGGCTGTGTAGTGATGGATAGGAATGAGCCGGGCTGTGTAGTGATGGATGGGAATGAGCCGGGCTGTGTAGTGACGGATGGGAATGAGCCGGGCTGTGTAGTGACGGATAGGAATGAGCCAGGCTGTGTAGTGACGGATAGGAATGAGCCGGGCTGTGTAGTGACGGATAGGAATGAGCCGGGCTGTGTAGTGATGGATAGGAATGAGCCGGGCTGTGTATTGACGGATGGGAATGAGCCGGGCTGTGTAGTGACGGATAGGAATGAGCCGGGCTGTGTAGTGATGGATGGGAATGAGCCGGGCTGTGTAGTGATGGATAGGAATGAGCCGGGCTCTGTAGTGACGGATAGGAATGAGCCGGGCTGTGTAGTGACGGATAGGAATGAGCCGGGCTGTGTAGTGACGGATAGGAATGAGCCGGGCTGTGTAGTGACGGATAGGAATGAGCCGGGCTGTGTAGTGACGGATAGGAATGAGCCGGGCTGTGTAGTGACGGATAGGAATGAGCCGGGCTGTGTAGTGACGGATAGGAATGAGCCGGGCTGTGTAGTGACGGATAGGAATGAGCCGGGCTGTGTAGTGACGGATAGGAATGAGCCGGGCTGTGTAGTGACGGATAGGAATGAGCCGGGCTGTGTAGTGACGGATAGGAATGAGCCGGGCTGTGTAGTGACGGATAGGAATGAGCCGGGCTGTGTAGTGACGGATAGGAATGAGCCGGGCTGTGTAGTGACGGATAGGAATGAGCCGGGCTGTGTAGTGACGGATAGGAATGAGCCGGGCTGTGTAGTGACGGATAGGAATGAGCCGGGCTGTGTAGTGACGGATAGGAATGAGCCGGGCTGTGTAGTGGCGGATAGGAATGAGCCGGGCTGTGTAGTGACGGATAGGAATGAGCCGGGCTGTATAGTGACGGATAGGAATGAGCCGGGCTGTGTAGTGATGGATAGGAATGAGCCGGGCTGTGTAGTGACGGATAGGAATGAGCCGGGCTGTGTAGTGATGGATAGGAATGAGCCGGGCTGTGTAGTGACGGATAGGAATGAGCCGGGCTGTGTAGTGACGGATAGGTAATTTCTCCCAGCTCCTGACTCCCCCAAATATAGTTATACACCCGTCCCATACCCATAATGCAGCATGGAGGGGCTCAGTGAGGGCGGCAGAGTAGGTGTGTAAGTGTCTGATGGGGTCACACATGTGGTGTATATAGTTCCCATTGCTGTATATGTGTTCTGGTGGAAGGTTACCACGGATCTTATTTTGTATTTGTATTAGTTGGAGTATGAATCTATTTCTGTGTTCTTTAGTTTCCTGTTCTTCTCCAGTAAAGAAGCATGCAACACTCCTGTGTCCTGGTTACATTAAAAACTCTTATTGAAATATAAGTAACAGATTTAACACTGGCGACGAGGATTAAACTGTTCTTCAGCATGGCTCCAGGTATCAGTGGAGCACCAGTGGGCTGATACAGCACAATTGTGGGGTGCAAACAGGAACAACTCATCCAGACTGCCAGCAGCACCTAACTTGAATAAAAGGAGCACGTGAGTTATATCTTCATTTTCTAAGGAAGAGAGGACTCAGTATAAAGAAAAGATGTCAGGATATATTGGCACAATAGCTGCATTTGATGGTACTATAGAGGACTGGGCTAAATATATTGAGAGAGTGGAGTTGTATTGTGTTGTTAACGCAGTGCAAGGAGACAGGAAGGGTCCAGTATTACTCAGTGTAATGGGTGCCCAAACATACAGTCTGCTAAGGAGTTTAATAGCACCTGAGAAGCCAGCCAACAAGTCCTTTACTAACATTGTGGACATTTTACAAAAGCACTTAAACCCTGGGGAGTGGCCTGGTTGTGGGGAGAAGTGGACGTGCCGAACCTGGGCTCCTGACCACGACTACTTTAAACACCTCTTCGGCACCTGTTAACGCCCTGTGTTCCACACCTTTGGGTCACTGAGGCCCCGCTTATAGAGGCACAGTGGGTTGCGGAGCCGGCGGGTACCCCTTGGATCCGTGCGGGTGGCGGCCTACCTGCCTAGCAGAAGCCGGGGGCTGGAGTTGCGAGGTGACCGGACCGGAAGTACTGCGGCGGGGCCGTAAACGGACCGGGGACCGAGGATCGGGTTTCCCTAACCATCTCCCCACAGTGCGGTCTCCTCACCTGTTGCGAGTCTGCCGGGACGGAGGGATCCCCCGGCGCTGACGCTGACCGCGACCTCACTGAGTGGCCGGACAGGACGGGAGAGTGAGTCCGCGGCTGCGCCGCTCGATCCGTCCGCGGCTGTCACAGCCGCTATAACAAGTCGGAGCACAGGCTTTCGGTCCGCCGGAGGCGGCCGCGGCTCCGTATATCTTCCCACTGACACCACCAATGATTCTGGAGGGCATGTCTCCCTATTCCCCCGGAGGCCTGTGACGGGAAGCCACCGCCGCCATCTTGCTCCCTGGCAAGTGGCTGGAAATAAGGTTACACTGCACTGCACTGCAGTCTCCTCACCCCAGCAAGGCTCCACAAATATTTGTCCGCTATATATGATACTCCTCACTGCCCTTTCACTCCCTAGTCCATATAAAGCATTATTATAAGGAGCCCATCTATCTTATAGCACGGAACACCTCAGTGCTTCCCTTAACCCTTCATACTCCTCTGGCTGACTCCCCCTGCATAAAATTCGGCTACTGGGTGCCACGGGAAGGCTCGCCTGTGCCTCTGCCGGGCTGATGTGACCGCTGATGTGATGATTGGAACTCTCCCCCACTTCTGATGCTGTGATCCCGCCTTTGGCGTATATATCGAGCCGACATAGGTATCTCTATCCTCCTACTTCCGATCTCTCTTGTCAACAACTACTGCGGTGGAGTGTACCCTCTGGGATCATGCCGCCTAAAAGCCAAAAGGAGGACCCGACTCCAGTCCGTCCGGTCGCTTTCTTCAAGTAGTCGCCGACATCCCAGAGCCCGAAAGGTCCTACTGTGTCGGATCCCCTATTTAAGCAACTCCAGGGAGGGGACGACGTGTCAGGTTCTCCCCGTGTGAATCCAACAAAACTCTCTCAACTGGATGACGACGCACCCCTCACACTCGGCTCGATGCGGCAACTCTTGGCTACCTTTATGGATGATATTACGCTGGAAGTTAAGACGGCGCTCCAGAGTTGCCAACAGACGGTCGACGCCATAGGCCAACGTACGGACCACATCGAGAAAAAGTGCGAGGAGGTGGTGCAATCTCACAACGAGATGATTAATCAACTGGAAGAGCTACAAGCTGAGGTCGCCGACCTTAGGAGGAAGACCTGTGACCTTGAGGACAGGTCACGCCGTAACAATGTAAAACTCCGGGGCATTCCTGAAACGGTCTCCACCGCAGAGCTCAAACAATTCGCAACGGACCTATTTATGACTCTTCTCCCTACCAGCTCTATCGATGACTTCCTCATCGATCGGATCCATAGACTGCCGAAGGCTAGAAATGCCCCGAAGGACGCTCCAAGAGACACATTGATGAGGATGCATTACTTCCATGTCAAGGAACAAATCCTGCGGGCAGCTATGTGCCCGGATCTGCCGGCCACGACATTGGGGGATATACAAGTGTACGGAGATCTGTCAGCGGCTACCCTAGCTATGAGACGTTCGTTCTATCCGGTAACTACAGCACTAAGGAGAGCTGATATCCTTTACAGATGGGGATTCCCGACGAAATTGCTTGTTCGGCGCAACGGTGTCATGCACACGATAATCTCGCCGGAGGCCGGTTTGCAACTGTTGGGTTCCTGGAGGAGGGAGGATTCCCCTGACACGGCACCTGCAACCCTTAAATTGACTCAAGAGTGGTCAATAGCCGGCAAATGACTTTAGAGGCTACCTAATTCAGCCAGGTTGTATGTTACAGTCGGACTTGTCCTTCTTGTTACTTTACACGTTATTGTAGGTCTTTATGATGCCCCCCCCCGGGCAGTGTTTGGGATGACCGCGTAGCAGGACTTATGTTTATGCGGAGGTGTGGTATAAGTTTTGAATGGGACGCTCATATTGTACTATCTTTACTATAATTATGCTGCCTACTGATCGCCCTGCATCCCCCTAGAGCAGGGGTGGGGAACCTTTTTTCTACCGAGGGCCATTTGGATATTTATAAAATCCTTCGGGGGCCGTACAAAAATTCTCAACTTAAACAATTACCCTGCCCCCAGTAGGTCTGCCCCTTAGAGGTACTGTGTGTGCGCGCCGGAGGCGCGCACGTGCCAAAAAAAATGGGTGTGGCCAGTTAAAATGGGACGTGATACACATATGCCCCCAATAGTGCGGTGCCAGATCCACAATTGCCCCCACAGTGCCAGGTATACAAATGCCCCACAGTGCCAGGTATACAAATGCCCCTCACAGTGTCAGGTATACAAATGCCCCTCACAGTGCCAGGTATACAAATGCCCCTCACAGTGCCAGGTATACAAATGCCCCTCACAGTGCCAGGTATACAGATGCCCCCACAGTGCCAGGTATACAAATGCCCCTCACAGTGCCAGGTATACAGATGTCCCCACAGTGCCAGGTATACAGATGCCCCCACAGTGCCAGGTATACAGATGTCCCCACAGTGCCAGGTATACAGATGCCCCCACAGTGCCAGGTATACAAATGCCCCTCACAGTGCCAGTTATACAGATGCCCCCACAGTGCCAGGTATACAAATACCCCCCACAGTGCCAGGTATACAAATGCCCCTCACAGTGCCAGGTATACAAATGCCCCTCACAGTGCCAGGTATACAGATGTCCCCACAGTGCCAGGTATACAGATGCCCCCACAGTGCCAGGTATACAAATGCCCCCCACAGTGCCAGGTATACAGATGCCCCCACAGTGCCAGGTATACAGATGCCCCCACAGTGCCAGGTATACAAATGCCCCCCACAGTGCCAGGTATACAGATGCCCCCACAGTGCCAGGTATACAGATGCCCCCACAGTGCCAGATATACAAATGCCCCCCACAGTGCCAGGTATACAGATGCCCCCACAGTGCCAGGTATACAGATGCCCCCACAGTGCCAGGTATACAGATGCCCTCCCCCCTCCCCTCCGTGCTGCTTACCGTGGGACACGGAGGAGAGCGCGGCTGTTGGGTGGGAGCGGCGGCGTGTAGTACTTCAAACCAGCCGCCGGTTCGAGAGCCAATCAGAGCTCCTGATTGGCTGCCGATCCGCGAGCTCTGATTGGCTCACGGACCGGCGGTTGGTTTGCAGTACTACACGCCTCCGCTCCCACTCGACAGCCGCGCTCTCTCTCCTCCCTGTCTCCCTGTTCTGACAGCTGAGACACGCTGCCGCCGGACTGAGCGGCAGCGTGTCTCACTGACACAAGCTGGTGGGCCGGACCAAACGGGACGGAGGTTCCCCACCCCTGCCCTAGAGTGATATCTTCGCTTATTTTGACACTATTATGCACGGGTCCTGCCACTGTCCGGGAGGAGGCATGTAGCCTATGTCTCCTCGATGTGGTTTTTTTTGTTTGGATTGTTCTAGGAGTGGGGGAGGGGATGTTTCCCCGCACCTCGCCACGACCCCATGTGTTGCCTATTTAGGCAACCCTGTTTGGCATCCTTGGGGTGCCCATTCATTTTTCCTTTCTTACTAATTCTCCCACCTTCCCTGTCTTCCCCACCTCTCCAAGTTCTGGTACACAGGGACCCACGCAGGTCTTGCTACATAGTTTATGCGTATAGAGTGATCTTTGCATTATTTAAAGTTATGCCCAATGGTTAATGTTTTTTTCCGTAAACGTGAAAGGGTTGAATTCGCCCAATAAACGAAGATTGGCCCTGCGCCATTTTGCCAAATGTAAGGCGCACGTAGTGGCCTTACAGGAGACCCACTTCATGTCGCAGTCACCCCCCGCCCTTAAAGATAACAAATTCCCCAATTGTTATATGTCCAATGTCCCGAAGAAAAAGGCTGGGGTAGCTATTTTATTCTCTAGTACATGTGATTTTTCTCTAGATCATCAAATTACAGACCAGGAGGGTAGATATCTTATCCTGACAGGCAAATTGGAAGACAGGCCGGTCACCATAGCCACGCTGTACGCCCTGAATACTAAACAAATGCCCTTCCCCCGGAAATTCTTTAGAACTCTCCAGAGGCACCTCTCAGGTGCTTTGTTATTGCTGGGGGATTTTAACATGGTCCCTGACCCCACGGTAGATAGATCCTTCACCCGCCCTACCTCCAGCGTGGGCTCGCTGCGCGATAGCTCTCATGCCTTTCGGAATATATTATATGAGTATGACCTCTATGATGTCTGGAGAGCTAAGAACCCGACCTGTAGGGATTACTCGTTCTTTTCCCCAGTGCATGGCTCTTTCTCTAGGATAGATTTAGCAATATCGGATAAGTGGACCCTCCAACAGGTCTCGAAGGCTTCTATCCTGCCAGTGTCATGGTCTGATCACTCGGCTCTCTCTATCCATTGGAATCTCCGCCGCGTGCGGACCTGCCCTACCTTATGGCGTCTTGGGGACTATCTCCTTTCAAATGCGGATGCTAACCGGTCACTTACCCAGGCCCTCTACCAGTACCTTGAAACCAATTTCCCGGCCGACACATCCGTTTTCACTAGTGATGAGCGGGTTCGGTTCCTCGGAAACCGAACCCCCCCGAACTTCACCCATTTTACATGGGTCCGAGGCATACTCGGATTCTCCCGTATGGCTCGGTTAACCCGAGCGCGCCAGAACGTCATCATCCCGCTGTCGGATTCTCGTGAGATTCGGATTCTATATAAGCAGCCGCGCGTCACCGCCATTTTCACTCGTGCATTGGAAATGTTAGGGAGAGGACGTGGCTGGCGTCCTCTCCGTTATTGTTGAACTTAATTGTGCTGTGCACTATTGCTTAATTGTGGGGAGGGCTGGGGAGCAGCTGTATAATATAGGAGGAGTACAGTGCAGAGTTTTGCTGACCAGTGACCACCAGTTTTATCCGTTCTCTGCCTGAAAAAAACGCTCCTTATCTGTGCTCAGTGTGCTGCATATATCTGTGCTCACACTGCTTTATTGTGGGGACTGGGGACCAGCTGTATTATATAGCAGGAGTACAGTGCAGAGTTTTGCTGACAGTGACCACCAGTATACGTTGTCTGCCTGAAAAACACTCCATATCTGTGCTCAGTGTGCTGCATATATCTGTGCTCACACTGCTTTATTGTGGGGACTGGGGACCACCAGTATATTATATAGGAGGAGTACAGTGCAGAGTTTTGCTGACCAGTGACCATCAATATACGTTGTCTGCCTGAAAAACACTCCATATCTGTGCTCAGTGTGCTGCATATATCTGTGCTCACACTGCTTAATTGTGGGGACTGGGGAGCAGCTGTATTATATAGGAGGAGTACAGTGCAGAGTTTTGCTGACAGTGACCACCAGTATACGTTGTCTGCCTGAAAAACACTCCATATCTGTGCTCAGTGTGCTGCATATATCTGTGCTCACACTGCTTTATTGTGGGGACTGGGGACCACCAGTATATTATATAGGAGGAGTACAGTGCAGAGTTTTGCTGACAGTGACCTCCAGTATATGTTGTCTGCCTGAAAAACACTCCATATCTGTGCTCAGTGTGCTGCATATATCTGTGCTCACACTGCTTTATTGTGGGGACTGGGGACCAGCAGTATTATATAGGAGGAGTACAGTGCAGAGTTTTTCTGACAGTGACCACCAGTATACGTTGTCTGCCTGAAAAACACTCCATATCTGTGCTCAGTGTGCTGCATATATCTGTGCTCACACTGCTTTATTGTGGGGACTGGGGACCAGCAGTATTATATAGGAGGAGTACAGTGCAGAGTTTTGCTGACAGTGACCACCAGTATACGTTGTCTGCCTGAAAAACACTCCATATCTGTGCTCAGTGTGCTGCATATATCTGTGCTCACACTGCTTAATTGTGGGGACTGGGGACCACCAGTATATTATATAGGAGGAGTACAGTGCAGAGTTTTGCTGACCAGTGACCACTAGTATACGTTGTCTGCCTGAAAAACACTCCATATCTGTGCTCAGTGTGCTGCATATATCTGTGCTCACACTGCTTTATTGTGGGGCCTGGGGACCAGCAGTATTATATAGGAGGAGTACAGTGCAGAGTTTTGCTGACTGTGACCACCAGTATATATAGCAGTACGGTACGGAAGGCCACTGCTCTACCTACCTCTGTGTCGTCAAGTATACTATCCATCTAGATTCTATACCTGTGGTGCATTTTAGTTTTGCAGTTTGCTGACAGTGACCACCAGTATATATAGCAGTAGGTACGGAAGGCCACTGCTCTACCTACCTCTGTGTCGTCAAGTATACTATCCATCTAGATTTTATACCTGTGGTGCATTTTAGTTTTGCAGTTTGCTGACAGTGACCACCAGTATATATAGCAGTACGGTACGGAAGGCCACTGCTCTACCTAGTACCTACCTCTGTGTCGTCAAGTATACTATCCATCTAGATTCTATACCTGTGGTGCATTTTAGTTTTGCAGTTTGCTGACAGTGACCACCAGTATATATAGCAGTATGGTACGGAAGGCCACTGCTCTACCTACCTCTGTGTCATCAAGTATACTATCCATCCATACCTGTGGTGCATTTCAGTTGTGCGCAGTATATATAGTAGTAGGCCATTGCTATTGATACTGGCATATAATTCCACACATTAAAAAATGGAGAACAAAAATGTGGAGGTTAAAATAGGGAAAGATCAAGATCCACTTCCACCTCGTGCTGAAGCTGCTGCCACTAGTCATGGCCGAGACGATGAAATGCCATCAACGTCGTCTGCCAAGGCCGATGCTCAATGTCATAGTAGAGAGCATGTAAAATCCAAAAAACAAAAGTTCAGTAAAATGACCCAAAAATCAAAATTGAAAGCGTCTGATGAGAAGCGTAAACTTGCCAATATGCCATTTACGGCACGGAGTGGCAAGGAACGGCTGAGGCCCTGGGCTATGTTCATGGCTAGTGGTTCAGATTCACATGAGGATGGAAGCACTCATCCTCTCGCTAGAAAACTGCAGTGCCACTCCTAGATGGGCCAGGTGTTTGTGTCGGCCACTTGGGCCGCTTAGCTTAGTCACACAGCGACCTTGGTGCGCCTCTTTTTTTCTTTGCATCATGTGCTGTTTGGGGACTATTTTTTTGAAGTGCCATCCTGCCTGACACTGCAGTGCCACTCCTAGATGGGCCAGGTGTTTGTGTCGGCCACTTGTGTCGCTTAGCTTAGTCACACAGCGACCTTGGTGCGCCTCTTTTTTTTTCTTTGCATCATGTGCTGTTTGGGGACTATTTTTTTGAAGTGCCATCCTGTCTGACACTGCAGTGCCACTCCTAGATGGGCCAGGTGTTTGTGTCGGCCACTAGGGTCGCTCAGCTTAGTCACACAGCTACCTCATTGCGCCTCTTTTTTTCTTTGCATCATGTGCTGTTTGGGGACTATTTTTTTGAAGTGCCATCCTGTCTGACACTGCAGTGCCACTCCTAGATGGGCCAGGTGTTTGTGTCGGCCACTTGTGTCGCTTAGCTTAGTCACACAGCGACCTTGGTGCGCCTCTTTTTTTCTTTGCATCATGTGCTGTTTGGGGACTATTTTTTTGAAGTGCCATCCTGTCTGGCTCTGCAGTGCCACTCCTAGATGGGCCAGGTGTTTGTGTCGGCCACTTGGGTCGCTTAGCTTAGTCACACAGCTACCTCATTGCGCCTCTTTTTTTCTTTGCATCATGTGCTGTTTGGGGACTATTTTTTTGAAGTGCCATCCTGTCTGACACTGCAGTGCCACTCCTAGATGGGCCAGGTGTTTGTGTCGGCCACTTGTGTCACTTAGCTTAGTCACACAGCGACCTCGGTGCAAATTTTAGGACTAAAAATAATATTGTGAGGTGTTCAGAATAGACTGAAAATGAGTGGAAATTATGGTTATTGAGGTTAATAATACTATGGGATCAAAATGACCCCCAAATTCTATGATTTAAGCTGTTTTTGAGGGTTTTTTGTAAAAAAAAACACCCGAATCCAAAACACACCCGAATCCGACAAAAAATTTTCAGGGAGGTTTTGCCAAAACGCGTCCGAATCCAAAACACGGCCGCGGAACCGAATCCAAAACCAAAACACAAAACCTGAAAAATTTCCGGTGCACATCACTTTTCACACACTGGTGTGCCCTTAAGGCGGTGGTTAGGGGAGCGGCAATCCAGGCGGCTGCCTATATCCGTAGGACCTCTCGAGAACATCAGTTAGACCTTGAAACCCGTCTTAAAGATTTAGAATCCCTTCTCAAGCTGAGCCCGTCTAATAAGAAAATATATCGGGACCTGCTTAGGGTCAGAGATGAGTTGAATAAACTAGCTTTAACAGAGGTCCACAAGAACCTTTTCCGACTGCAACAAAAGTTTTATACACAGGGGGACAGAGCTGGTAGAATGCTTGCACGCAAGCTGAGGGGGAAAACTGCTAAAGAGAGGGTGAAATTCATTTTCAATTCAAATAATATCAAAATAACTGACCCGTCAGATATTGCTGACTCCTTCGCCACATATTACTCCTCCCTCTATAATTTAAAGGACGACGTATCTATCCCACAACCCACGCCGGCTACCATTGCGGCCTTTCTGAAAGATGCCCATCTCCCCTCCGTCGATTCATCTACTCTGCAGGCTCTAAACCAACCCTGGTCTTCTACAGAAATTACTCAAGCTATAGACTCGCTCCCGCTGGATAAAGCTCCAGGCCCTGATGGGTTCATAAATAAATTTTATAAATGCTTCAAAGATACTCTCACCCCTGTTCTGAACGGAGTCTATAATCATGCTTCCTCTGTCGGGAATTTCCCGGTTGAAATGTTGGAAGCTCGTGTGGTTGCCTTTCCCAAATCAGGGAAAAATCCCGCTATGATGTCTAACTATCGCCCCATAGCTCTACTAAATACTGATTTGAAAATACATGCAAAATTAGTGGCCAACAGGCTTAACCCCCTGCTCCCCTCGCCAGTCCACTACGATCAAGTGGGGTTTGTCCCCGGACGACAGTCTCCCGATAACACTAGGCGGGTAATAAACGTGCTAGACATCTTTTCTACGACTGATTCTCCCCTGCCACTGTTGTCGTTGGACGCGGAGAAGGCGTTCGATCGCCTACACTGGGGGTATTTACAGGCGGTTCTTTGTAAGTTTGGTCTTACCGGCAGGGTTCTCTCTTCCATCTTGGCTTTATACTCTTACCCCTCGGCAAGAGTGTGTGTGAATGGACTCCTCTCCTCTCCATTTAGGATCACGAATGGCACACGCCAAGGGTGCCCCCTATCCCCGCTAGTATTTGCTCTGGCAATTGAACTGTTAGCTGAGAAAATAAGATCTTTACCCTTGATTACAGGAGTGGAATATATGGGACAATCTCATAAGATATGTCTATTCGCGGACGATGTCCTCCTGACGCTCACGACTCCCACTACCTCCCTGCGGAATATTCAGCTGTATCCTATTATAAACTTAACAATACTAAGACGGAGGCACTTCCTATTAATTTTCCGCCTCCCCTCTTATCCGCGCTGAAAGCTTCCTACTCTTATTCCTGGCAGGATAGAAGCCTTAAATATCTGGGGATTCATATCACCCAGAAGCTGGCCGACCTACTCTCCGCTAACTACCCCCCGCTACTGCGCAAACTTACAGCTCTGGTCTCGGACTGGATGATGCATCATGTCTCATGGTTAGGGCTTATAGCTGCACTGAAGATGACGGTCCTCCCCAGGCTCATGTATCTCTTTCGGGCCATTCCTGTCCTCCTACCCACCTAACTCTTGTCTAAATTTAACGCTATTTTCAACTCATACGTATGGAAAGGTAAAAAACCGAGGTTAGCCAGGAAAACAATTGTCCGGTCCAAACGGGAGCGGGGTCTGGCATACCCGGATTTACATTCCTACCAACTAGCATGCCGACTTGCGCAAATGGGTGCTTGGTATTCACATCCCCCATATAAATCGTGGGTTCTCCTCGAACAGGGGCTCGTTGCCCCGCTCCCCCTTACTGATGTTTTACTGGTCCCAAAGTCGGAGGGCAAACTATTTGCCAACAGGTCTCTTTCGTTCCAATCTACTCGGAGGGCTTGGTTGGAAGTAGTGCATAATGTAAGCGTTATAAATCTCCCCACCCCTGCTCTCTCATTGACGGGCATAGCCTCCCTGATCCCTGAGATTTGACTCCTGGATTTTGAGGGGAATCCTATCTTTGCAGGATATAATGATGAATAATACTCTTCTATCGTTTGCTAAGATACAGGAAAGATTCCTGCTGCCACACGAGGAATTTTATAAATATTTACAACTCAGACATTGGCTCCACGGGGCCTCAGCACCCCCCCACTCGCTATCCACCTTACCCAAACTTGGCCAGAAGTTTCTAGATGACGGGGAGGGCAGGGGTGGCATTACTAAATGGTACAACTACATTATTAACTCCCACTCAGCGCAGACAGCCCCCTTCCAAGCGAAATGGGAGGTGGACCTTAGGTGTTCGATATCGGAGGAGGACTGGGAGACAATTTTCCGATCCTGCTATACTGTTTCTAAATGTATGTCACATAGAACTATTTTATAAACTTATACACCGATTGTATTTCACCCCTTCCCGCTTACATGCGATGCAACCCTCCACATCCAATCTGTGTTGGCGTAATTGTGGCGGGATAGGTACTCTAATGCATATCTTCTGGGATTAGTGCTGGGCCTGTCTATACATCCCCACCCACGACTGGCTCTCCTCCACCTGTACTATGGCAATTTATCGCCGGGCGATCGATACATCTTAGGCCATATTCTCATTTCAACCAAATTATTAATTGCTCGCCAATGGCGCTCTATCGGAGTTCCTCATATAACAGCGATAGAGATGGCCGTACAATCGCACTGCGAATTTGAGACAGCGGGAGTGGCCTATGCCCCTACTTCATCCTTCCCATTGCTCCGCTGGTATCCGTGGTCTACCTACTGGCATAATCGCTCACCAGATCCTGCGCCCCTTCATGGCCCTTAGGTTTATATGTTTTCCTGGTATTATGTATTGATTGTTGTCAGATTCAGCCTCACGTTATTTTCTGATATAATGTTCTCATTGATATCCTCTATGCAATAATGTTTTTGGTTTTTTTTCCTGTGGAACAGTCTGTGTACCCCCCTAATCCCCCCCCCCTCTCCCATTTTTTTTCTCTTCTGTACCCCTTTCCCATTGGCTTTGTTTACCCGTAAAACAATAAATATTAATATTGGGGGAAAAAAGCACTTAAACCCTAAACCATTAGTGATTGCGGAAAGATTCAGGTTTAACAGAAGGAATCAATGTGAAAGTGAAAGTATTTCTAAATACATTGCAGAGCTGAGGAGGTTATCTGAACACTGTGCATTTGGAGCAGGGTTATCAGATGCTCTAAGACAGTGATTTTCAACCTTTTTTTACTTGCGGCCAGGGCCGGTGCTAGGGTGTTCGGCGCCCCCCTGCAAACTATAAATTTGCGCCCTCCCATATTCGCGCCGGGAAAAGGGGTGTGGGCTCACAAGTAAGGGGCATGGCCACACAATAGTACCCCCATTTAAAATTACGCCACAATGTAGCACAATCTTATTCCTCTTATACATAATGCCCCACCCGTAGTAGTAGCGTCATATGTAATGCACCCCAGTAGTAGTAGTATCCTTATACATAATGCCCCCCCAGTAGTAGTAGTATCCTTATACATAATGCCCCCCCAGTAGTAGTAGCATCCTTATATGTAGTGCGCCCCCAGTAGTAGACGCGTCCTTATACATAATGCCCCCCCCAGTAGTAGTAGTATCCTTATACATAATGCCCCCCCAGTAGTAGTAGTATCCTTATACATAATGCCCCCCCAGTAGTAGTAGCATCCTTATATGTAGTGCGCCCCCAGTAGTAGACGCGTCCTTATACATAATGCCCCCCCCAGTAGTAGTAGTATCCTTATACATAATGCCCCCCCAGTAGTAGTAGTATCCTTATACATAATGCCCCCCCCCAGTAGTAGTAGTATCCTTATACATAATGCCCCCCCAGTAGTAGTAGTAGTATCCTTATACATAATGCCCCCCCAGTAGTAGTAGTATCCTTATACATAATGCCCCCCCAGTAGTAGTAGTGTCCTTATACATAATGCCCCCCCCAGTAGTAGTAGTATCCTTATACATAATGCCCCCCCAGTAGTAGTAGTATCCTTATACATAATGCCCCCCCCAGTAGTAGTAGTATCCTTATACATAATGCCCCCCCAGTAGTAGTAGTATCCTTATACATAATGCCCCCCCAGTAGTAGTAGTATCCTTATACATAATGCCCCCCCAGTAGTAGTAGTATCCTTATACATAATGCCCCCCCAGTAGTAGTAGTATCCTTATACATAATGCCCCCCCAGTAGTAGTTGTGTCCTTATACATAATGCCCCCCCCCCAGTAGTAGTAGTATCCTTATACATAATGCCCCCCCAGTAGTAGTAGTATCCTTATACATAATGCCCCCCCCCAGTAGTAGTAGTATCCTTATACATAATGCCCCCCCAGTAGTAGTAGTATCCTTATACATAATGCCCCCCCAGTAGTAGTAGTATCCTTATACATAATGCCCCCCCAGTAGTAGTAGTATCCTTATACATAATGCCCCCCCAGTAGTAGTAGTATCCTTATACATAATGCCCCCCCAGTAGTAGTAGTATCCTTATACATAATGCCCCCCCAGTAGTAGTAGTATCCTTATACATAATGCCCCCCCAGTAGTAGTAGTATCCTTATACATAATGCCCCCCCAGTAGTAGTATCATCCTTATACGTAATGGCCACCCCAGTAGTAGCGTTGTTTCACAAAATGCCCCCCCAGTAGTAGTAGCGTCCTTACATGTAATGCCCCCCCCCAGTAATAGCGTCATTATACGTAATGCACCCCCAGGTACTACCATCCATAAAGTGCGCGTACACAGACATACCTCACACACACACACACACACACACACACAATTCACACATATATACACACACATACACACCCACCATATACACACACACACCGTATGCACACACACACACCCACCATATACACACACACACACACACACACACACACACACACACCATATACACACACACACACACCATATATACAAACACACACTTCTCTCTCACCCTCTACTTACCTAAGCCACTCTCCCTCGGTACGGCAGCTTGGTCCGTGTAGCTCCGCCCCCTTCTGGACCGTTTAGCCCCGCCCCTTCCGTCCTGTTTAGCTCCGCCCCTTCCGTCCCGTACACAGCCGCTGTCACACAGGTGAGGGGAGGGGAGGGGGGAGGCTTTTCACGCTGCAGGCTCCGCTGCCAGTGACTGTCACAGTCATACAGTGACAGACACAGCAGCAGCAGCAGGGGGGCCAGGACGGCGCAGCAGGGAAGGGATGCAGAGCATGGGGAGCGCCTCTCCGTCCCAGCGCCTCCCTGCACTGCATCCCTTCGCTGAGCGGGTAGCGCCGGGCCTGCTTGCGGCACACCAAACAATATTTTAAAATTGCCAAGGCACACCATCAGTTCACCCACAGGAAAAAAACAAACAAACACACATTGGCCCTCACAGTAAAAAACAAATCCACACACACATTGGCCTACACAGAAAAAACAATCACATTGCTCCAAATCATGTTGCTCACTACATAAATCCTATTGCTTCCCACATGAATTATTCACATTGTTCCCCCCATAAATCCTTATTCTCCCCACAAAAATGCTATTGTTCCCCACAGGAGAAATAAAATAACAAATATCATTATCAGCTGTCCTCCTCCCTGACCCTCAGTGGCGGGGGTGGTTCATAGTGGAGTTCTGCGAATACTGAGCAGCGGGCGGTTTGGGCAGGTGTGGATGTGGGTGGGCAAGGAAAGCTGTGGATGCAAGCGGGAACTGGAAGATGTGTATGCAGGCAGGTGGGCTGGCTGAGTGGTGAGACGTGGCGGCCGTGACCTATGATATCACACCGCCGCGTCACCAAGGCATAGGTCATGGCCGGAGCATGACTGATCCTCTAAGAAGAGCCTGGGCCAACAGTTCACTCTGAAGGTGCAGGAAGCTGCTCCGGCTCCGCGGCACACCTTGCAACTGGTCGCGGAACACTAGTGTGCCACGCACACTGGTTGAAAAAGCCTGCTCTAAGAGACCGTTTAGTTTGTGGGATGAAAAGTGCAAGTACACAAAAGAAATTGCTGGCTGAGCCTGACCTGACCTTAGAGCGAGCACTGGCCATAGCTATTTCACTGGAGACTGCAACCAGGGATGCATCAGAATTGCAGCAATAGGCACCAGAATGTACTCCCAATCCAGTTCATTGGTATCAGAGACAGTCCTGTGTTTGCTGTGGGAAGTCCTCACATGATGCCAGTCAGTGCTGGTTTAAAGACAAAGTGTGTAGAAAATGTAAGAAAAGAGGCCATATTGAAAGGGTGTGCCAGTCAGGGAAAACACAAAACCGCTCGCAAGTATCCAAAGTTCCCGGGAGAAAACATACAACATCCCAGGTGCATAAAGTAGCCGACAATGAATCAGACTCTACTGATAGTACTGGTACAGAAAAAGGGTTATGCAGCCTAGAGATGCACTCTATGACGGCAAAAGAGCGTCAAGTGATTTGGGTCACTTTGGAAGTAGCAGGTATTGACTTAAAAATGGAATTAGACACAGGCTCTGCTCTGTCAGTGCTAAATGCAAGTGATTGCAAACGCCTGTTTGCTGCTATTCCTTTAAAGAAAACATCCGTAACACTCCGCACATATACGGGTGAACTGGGGTCCCCATTGGGAAAAATAAAAGTTTATGTGAAATACAAAGGCAATACCCATAAGCTGTACTTGTACATACTTCCACATGGTGGACCGGCATTATTGGGTCGCGAATGGATAAGGAAAATCCAACTTGCCTGGCATTCCATTCACCGGCTACAATCTGCTGCATCTGATGTATCCAACAATGACGCAGCTATTAAGGAACTTTCTAAATTGTTAGCTGCCGCACAACCCATTTTCCAACCAGGGATAGGCACATTAAAGGACATTAAGGCCAGTATAGAGTTGGATCCACATGCCGTTCCAAGGTTTTGTAAAGCTCGCACAGTACCTTATGCCATCCGACCAGCGGTTGAGGAGGAACTACGGAAACTGGAAGACTCTGGTATACTCTCCCCAGTGGAATGGAGTGAATGGGCTACGCCCATAGTTCCGATAGTAAAGAAAGACAAAATGGGAAGTATCCGTATTTGCGGAGATTTAAAAATGACAATAAATCCAGTACTACGGACTGTGCAGTATCCTTTGCCTAAAATAGAGGACATCTTTGCAGCTCTCTCAGGGGGCTTCTCCAAAATTGACCTAGCTCAAGCGTACTTGCAAATGGAAATTGAGGAGGCATCTAAGAAATATTTAACCATCAATACTCACAAAGGTTTATTACAATATAACCGTCTTGCGTTTGGACTTTCTTATGCCCCAGCATTATGGCAGAGAGCAGTGGATCAAGACCTACAAGGAATACCAG
Source organism: Pseudophryne corroboree (assembly GCF_028390025.1). Classification (NCBI taxonomy): domain Eukaryota; kingdom Metazoa; phylum Chordata; class Amphibia; order Anura; family Myobatrachidae; genus Pseudophryne; species Pseudophryne corroboree. The sequence continues at coordinate 829,649,015 of NC_086449.1, read as the reverse complement.
GTACGCAATGTTACCTGGATGATATAATTGTAACAGGCAAAGGTGATGTGGACCATTTAAATAATTTGGAAAAAGTATTAACCCGACTACAGGAATACGGACTCAGAGTAAATAAAGATAAATGTGCATTTTTCCAAGAAAGCATTTCCTATTGTGGACATGTGATTGATAGAGAAGGCCTGCACAAATCAAATGATAAAATTGAGGGAGTAATACAAGCACCCCAGCCACAGTCAGTGTCACAACTGAGATCTTTCCTGGGCCTAGTTAATTATTATCACAAGTTCTTACCAGACCTCTCCACAGTAATACACCCGCTAAATGCCCTACTACAGAAAAATGCACGATGGAAGTGGCCAAAAGACTGTGAGAAAGCATTCTCAGAAACAAAAATATTGATTACATCTGATAAAGTCCTTACTCATTTTGATCCGAAACTACCCATCAGGCTGGCGTGTGATGCGTCACCGTATGGCATTGGAGCAGTGTTATCACATCAACTGAGAGATGGTAGCGAGAAGCCAATAGCGTTTGCTTCACGGTCTTTGACAGTAGCAGAGAAGAATTATGCGCAAATTGACCGAGAGGCCTTAAGTTTAGTATGAGGAGTGAAGAAATTTCATCAATTTTTGTATGGGCAAAGGTTTACATTAATTACGGATCATCAACCACTGGTATAAATTTTTAACCCCCACAAGGGAGTCCCAGCCATGACTGCAGCTCGGCTTCAACTATGGTCATTATTCCTGGGTGCTCATACATACGACATTGAGTTTAAAGGAACAAAACTACATGGCAACGCTGATGGTCTATCGCGTTCTCCCTTGCCCCAAAGTGAGGAGGACAGTGATGGAGACCCCCTGGAAATGTATCACAATATGTTGATGGAACAGCTACCTATTACCAATGCCACGATCAATCGGGAAACAAGGAAAGACCCGGTACTATCAAAAGTAATGGACTTAACTCTCAAAGGTTGGCCTAAACATGGCGATGCTCAATATTACGGGTTTTCAGGCAGGAGAGATCAGCTTTCTGTCTGTCAAGGAACTCTATTGTGTGGGTCCCGAGTGGTAATACCACCTAAACTGCGAAACAGAGTTTTGGAAAATTTGCATGAGGGTCACCTAGGCACAGTAAAAATGAAGAATCTATGTGTGGTGGCCAGGAATCAATGGTCAAATTGAAACTTTGACAAAAGGGTGTGAAGGATGTCAAAGAGTTCAAAATGCACCACCTTTAGCCCTGTTACACCCCTGGGAATGGCCTTCATCTCCATAGCAGCGGGTACATATTGACTTTGCTGGTCCATTCATGGATTGTATGTTTCTGATTGCAGTGGACGCTCATTCAAAATGGCCAGAGGTAATAAAGATGAAGTCCACTAACTGAGAAAACAATTGCTGTGCTGCGAACCATCTTGGCTAGAAATGGTCTACCGGAGCAAGTGTGCAGTGACAATGGGCCACAGTTTGTGTCCATGGAATTCAAAAAGTTCATGCAAGACAATGGAATTAAACATTTTACATCAGCTCCACACTATCCAGCCACTAACGGTTTGGCTGAGAGATTTGTCCAAACATTCAAAAAAGCTATCAAGTCCATGCACCATGAACATCTACCTTTGCAACACAAGATTGACAACTTCTTGTTTATATATCGTAGGACTGAGCACTCCACTACCGGTCAGCCTCCTGCGGTGCTATTTATGCAACGGAACTTACGGTCTCAGTGGGACTTGATAAAACCGGATGCTAGGCGGAAGGTACATAACAAACAGTTTCAATCAGTTTATCAGAAACCTACTCGGTTCTTCCACATTGGCCAAGAGGTTCTGGTCCGTGATTATAGAGGAGACAAATGGCAACCGGGAATAGTTTCTTCCAAATCCGGCCCTCTGATGTACGTGATTGATGTTGGAGGAGAATTGTGGCGTTGCCACATTGATCAAATCATTGAGGCTGGGAGGCAAACTGACTGTACGTCGACAGCTAGACATAGTCAAGCCAGTGATGTGGGGGTTTATGTCTACCCTTCTGGAACTGATACAGAGACTGTTCCTGACACTGTGGAGGAAATGTACCCCTCTGGGTCAGATATAGAGACTGTTCCCAAACCTGTTATGGAGTCACCTGAGCATGAGGTTCCCTTAGTAACAACTGATCCTGAACCTTCTAGTGTGATTTCTGTGGAGCAGCCAGTCACTCTGGGAGTTAAACATCGCTATCCAGACAGAGTTCGTAAGGCACCTCAAAGGCTTGATTTGTAGCCTTCTGGGGTAACCTATACATTGCTTAGTGCTAACATTTTCATGTCTGCATTTATCTAAGTTGGGAGGAGTGTGGTGTATATAGTTCCCATTGCTGTATATGTGTTCTGGTGGAAGGTTACCACGGATCTTATTTTGTATTTGTATTAGTTGGAGTATGAATCTATTTCTGTGTTCTTTAGTTTCCTGTTCTTCTCCAGTAAAGAAGCATGCAACACTCCCTGTGTCCTGGTTATATTAAAAACTCTTATTGAAATATAAGTAACAGATTTAACAACACAGAGAATAAAAGGACAACAGTCCAGATATACCTCACAGGGGATATTGGCCCTCATTCCGAGTTGTTCGCTCGCTAGCTGCTTTTAGCAGCATTGCACATGCTAGGCCGCCGTCCTCTGGGAGTGTATCTTAGCTTAGCAGAATAGCGAACGAAAGATTAGCAGAACTGCTAATAAATAATTCTTTGCAGTTTCTAAGTAGCTCCAGATCTACTCCCAGATTGCGATCAGCTCAGTCCGTTTAGTCCCTGGTTTGACGTCACAAACACGCCCTGCGTTCGGCCAGCCACTCCCCCGTTTCTCCAGACACTCCCGCGTTTTTCCCTGACACGCCTGCGTTTTTTAGCACACTCCCGGAAAATGCTCAGTTACTACCCAGAAACGCCTCTTTCCTGTCAATCACTCACCGATCAGCAGAGCGACTGAAATGCGCCGCAGAATCCACAGCAAATCTACTAGGTTTTTAGTAAAATAACTAAGCGCATGCACGCTGCGTACCATGTGCATTCGCATTTAGCAGCAAATCTCAGCATAGCGAAAATTGGCAAGGAGCGAACAACTCGGAATGACCCCCATTGTCAGGTAACCGGATCCATGTACTATCATGTAGCACTGAGTACTGATTACTAAACCTCCCCCTACACAGACACCAGGACTTGTTATTATGTCCAATTACTGACTGACCTCCCCTCCTGCCTGAACTGGGATAACACATTCCCACCCTCCAGACCACTGACTGACTGACATCCACCTCCCAGTAATGTCGCCCTGGGGAGAATCTCCTGCTGCTCATTACCTGATTATAGTGAAATATCTCTGGTGTTACTGGGTGATTCTGAATTATACCTGACCAGGATGTAGTTTTCTTGTTACCTGATATCTGTATATTATTACCAGCTGTGGTTACATCCAGTAATATGTCTGTAGGTCCTGCACATAGATCCCTGTATTTATACCTGTTATTATATCAGATAATGTGCGTAATTTCCCTGAGATGAGACCCACGTCCAGATCTCCTGCACCACGGACCTGGTTATCATGTCTCTCTGTGTCCTCAGTATCACACAAGTCCCCTGTGTCTGGTCCTGTAAGACAGTCACTGGATCAGACATGTTACACAGCTCCTCAATGTGACGCATCTTCCCGGACAGATCGTCCTTCTTTATTTCCAGCTGCTGGATCAGATCAGAGACTGAGAGTGAAACGCGCTGTTCCTGCCTGGAGATCTCACTCAGGACTCTCTTCTCCAGGTCCTCCAGCTGTCTCCTGATGTCTCTAAACAGTCCTGTGACTCTCTCAGTTACACCAGCTGCTTTTCCCTGATCTTCTCTCCTGCGCTCCTGCAGACTCTGGACTCTTTTCTCCGCTCTGTTCCTGGTCAGTTTCTGCAGAGCATCTCTCAGCTTCTTCTTCTTTTCAGAGGCTTCATCAAACATCTCCACTTGGTGTCCCTGATGTTCTCCATCCAGCCTGCAGGACACACAGATACAGGCCGCATCCTCAGTGCAGTAATACTCCAGGACCTTCTCATGGATGGAGCATTTCCTGTTCCCCAGGGCAGTGGTGGGATCACATAAGACGTGTTCTGCTGACTTGCTGTGTACTCTCAGGTGATCATCACATAGAGAAGCCTCACACAGCAGACAGGATCTAGCAGCAGGTACAGGAGAGTCCACACAGTAAGTGCAGAAGATCCCAGTCTCCTCCTGATCTGGCTGAGTAGACAGGAAACTCCCACTATGTTACACAGCGTTATGTTCCTCTGCAGTACAGGACGCTCCTGACACTCTGCTCTGCAGTCAGGACAGGTATACACTGCAGACCCCTTCTGTGTATCCAGCACACGATCAATACAGACCCGGCAGAAGTTGTGGCCACATCTCAGGATTACAGGATCTGTATAAATGCTCAGGCAGATGGAACAGTCCAGCTCCTGTCTCAGATCAGCAGACGCCATCACTGACAGCAGGAGAGAGAAATGAAAGTAAATATCTCTGAAATCGCATTTCACATTTTTCAGACTTTATAGAGTCAGTAATAGTAAAGGATACCGCTAATACATAAAGTGACATCATGCAGAAAAATAATGCAGGATTTCCAAACAGTAAGGAGTCAATTGTTATGAGTTGCTGCTGCTGCTCATTTCTATTTGTGTTTCTGGCTGTCTCCTAGCAACCTGGAAGTTGGCTACTATGTGTAGCAGCACACCTGTTTGGCAATGCTTCGTTACCTGTCTCCAGCCTGATGTTTCCTGTGAAAGTCAGGAGTCTGGTGGACGTGCAGCAGCACAGCTGCAAAGAGTTGGTAATTTGGGGAGGCTGGCTGTGCTGTGGCTCTTATTGGCTTATGTCTCCTATATATGTGTTGTCTGTCTCTCACTCCTTGCTGGTCATAGTTCCTAGTTGCAGCGGGAGCCTTTGTCTCTAGGGCCTAGTTCTAGTCGTGGAAATCTTTGGTTATTCTGTTACTGTCCTTTGCAGTATTCCTTTGTCCAGCTCTGTGCCAGTTATGTAATTATCAGCATACAACTCAGTTATTCCTGTGTCCAGCTCTGTGTCAGTACATAATCAGCATCCTACTCTGCGTCAGATGCATTATCTGTCTTTATTGCTTTTGTTATTTCTGCTTATAGCACTCCTCGTCTTCTTGCTATACTGTCTTGTGTCTCCTTAGTTATCTATCTCACCTACATGCCCTCAGCACTCCCTATGCCAGTGGCTCTGTATCTTCATTGTTTTGGTCTAACCTCTCTCTGTGGTGTGTTGTCTGTGTACGTACTTTCTGTTCTCTCCTCGCCCGGAAGCTGTCCAAGTTTGGGAGAGTTCTGTGTTTAATTGTCTATTGTTTGTCCCCAGTCTTCTGTCTTCGAGTAGCTCCTATCCTCTTTTGGTCTTCTACTCCATCTGCATTTATTCAGGTCACTCAGGGGTTGAGTTCATACTACCGCCAGTGGGGTAAGTCCTGGTGGGTGTCCCTCTTTAGCAAAATCAAAAGTTGGGAGGTATGCGATTGGTTGCCATGTGCTCATAATATGTAATTTTATTTCTTTTTAACTTCCCCCTTGATGCTGGACATGCCCACTATCTGGAAAGTCTTGGGGGAGGGTGCTGCTGCCATGGCCCATGGCTAGACCTTACACCTCTGGTGCTGCCCATGTGGGGCCACTAGTACAAATTTTTCCAGGGCCGCTTTTCATTCCCAATCCGCCCCTGTTTATACATCAATCTCTGGGGTATCTCCCGCTGGGACCTCCTCCAAGATCCAGATTTATTGAAAAAATAAAAGGGGCGCTAACCAGGAAGTCATCAAAGACAGCTGAAATATTCCTTACATATTCCAGATGATATCAACGTTTTGGTCAGCATGTGACCTTTATCAAGAAGCGCAACCTTCACCAGTATATGTGTGTATACAGTGACTGTAGTGGTGCTATGGTAACAGTAAGTGAATGGAATGTGCTAATGTTACTATTATAGCAGTAGGAGTAGTAGATGCGGGTTGGGATTCACATGCCTGTCGAAGTCGAAAAATATTGCAGTACACACATCATGTACAAACTACACACAGATGGCCTCCGTGCGCGTACTTGTTCTGCCATACGTGCGCATATTTGCAATTTGCGTATGGTCGCTCCCGCGGTCCTGCATATTAGCGCGTGGTATGAGTAATTACGGTAGTGTTTGTAATCGCATGGAAAAGCCATAAACACACATTACATATTTAATCCAAATAGTGCACAATGTACACATAGGGGTAAATTTACTAAAGTGGGAGATTTTTAGAACTGGTGATGTTGCCCATAGCAACCAATCAGATTATATCTATTATCTGCTAGAAGCAGCTAGATAAATGGTAAGTCGAATCTGATTGGTTGCCATGGGCATCATCACCAGTTCTAAAAATCTCCCACCTTAGTAAATTTACCCCATAGTCTCCCTGCATCACACCAGCAAGTTACACTAGTTTAAATGGTATCAGAACAAAGGGATTCACCTTTACAGGATAGGAGGGGACAGAACTAGGTTATAAGGTGGTGTTTGGTATCCAGCTGTAGGGTATATTAAGGGCAATATTCCGGTGTTGGTTTGCAGAAGATCGCACGCTCCTGCGAATAGTTATGCGCAGGAGCAGAATACAAATATTAACTGTATGTACTGTGCTCTTGATATGCGGCGGGAACCCAGAGTAGAACATCTGCAACTGCACCTGGAACAGACATCGCTCATCTATTCAAACCGACCTATGACCTCTCCTGTACTGTAAATGACCATCGCTGTGTCCAATGGACAAAGAGATTACAGTCTCCATTTGGTTAGGTTTTGGACAAATGTATAAAAAGCCAGCTGCAGGCCAGGTCACTATCACATCTACCCTGATGACTGAGGACTGGGCTGGGAAGCGCAGGCGAAACCCAAATCGTATGTACCATTGACTGTAGCCATTTTTCTATTGTATTGTATTGTTGTTATTGTAACCCCCTTTCAGCAATTATATGTTGGTGTGTCGGAACCCAGCATCTTAAATACAATCTGGCGTCGTGTCTCTTTTCCCTGCTAAGGTTATAAGTGTATTTCAGTCACACGTGTAGCTATAGAGTGCTCACGGTATGTCTTTAGCTGTGTACGCACTGCATGTACTTTGTACAGCCAGGGCGTCATTTGTACGCAAAGTACGTACACGGTACGGGGCTTTGTACGCTAATGGTGTAAAAAGTACGTAGGCTAAGGTTGATCACAATTGGCCGCAGCGGCTCCATTTTAAAGTGTATTTAATGTGTTTTCAAAGTGTTGCTTTTAGTCCTGTATGTAAATCGGCGTTTACAATTGAGGGCTCAATCTGGTTTTCACATGCTCATAGGCATAGCAGGCTTAATCTATCAGCAAAGGGTGGAAAGTTATCTACGTAACCTTTTCCTGGTTGGTGGATGTTCTAAAAACCCTATTTGTGTGCTGTTAGATTGCGTCTGCTCTGTCTGGTCTACAGAGGTGCTGATAGGTAAACAGGTAAACAGGAAAAAAGCTTTTTTAAAAATCTGTGTACATTTTCTTTGGCGCCAAAAGCGTACACAAAGGACACCAATACTTTGCATACCCTCTAACATATTGTTGCAAAACAAAGTTCAAATAAGTCATATTGTGTTTGATTCAGATTGGATTGTTTATCTGTTAAGTAGATTTAAAAGTACATTTAAAAGTTGCTGCATAGCCTTGATATAGTTTTTTTTTTTTAACTCAGGCCTAAAGTAACTTCTGGTGCTTGTATAATTTGTGATTTCTTTGTGACAAAGGAGCCATATGGTTTGTCTTCCATTTTGGCCTAACCACATGGCCTGTCCACCATCTTGTGTAAACCTCATGGATGTGGCAGGGGGAGGAGCAGTGGCCATTTCAGGAAGGTCACTTTCTAAATAGCTGATTTTCAGTGTGCTCAGAACAATCAGTTTCCTTTGTCACATTCATAGCACCATTTATGAGTTACCAATTAATTTATTTAACCCATGCCATAGTCAATTACAAATAGTTTCAATTGATCCTAGTGAGAGTAAATGGTGAGATAAGTGTTTTTTTTTCTCCTTCTTGTCTGTGCGTAATTACCTTACATCAAGTGGGGGTTGCACACAGATAGAAAAAGGAAAGAGAGGTTTTGGGGTTTTTTTTCTCTCTTTTCTTCCAAGACTTGTAGAGTCTGCTTACTAGGGAGTATAGCCATTGAATTGCAAATTAACCTGTGTAACTACTTTTTTTTAGCAGTGAAAAGCAAATATCTTTGATATGCAAATTAGAGGTAAGGTGTCTCAAAGGAGGCCAGTGAATGATACATATATATAACTAGGTGCTTCATCGCGCCCTACGGGCGCTCTTCACACCGTCGCAAGGGGCTACGCCCCTTTAACCCTTGCATGCTTAAATGGGGTTCAATATTTGTATTATATGGAGTATTACCTGCATTCCTTTGTTAGTGGTTAAATATTGCACAATAAAAGGGCGTGCGATGGTGAAGGAGGCGCAGCCCCTTGCGATGGCGTGAACAGCACCTGCAGGGCATGATGTACAGAATGAACGGGTGCGGGGGGGACTGCGGATGGGGAAGGGTGTCTGTAGATGCTGCAGGTGGAGGGGGGGCAGATGCGGGGGGGCCCGGATGGGGAAGGGTTGGGAGGTGCTGCGGGTGGGGAGAGACAGAAGAGTGGGGGCTGTAGATGGGGGAGGGGTCCGGAGGCACTGCAGGTGGGTGAGGGGCAGGGGTACCACAGGGGAGGGGCAGGTGCAGGGATGTTGCGGATGGGTGAAGGGTACCGGAGGTGCTGTGGGATGGGAAGGGGCGGGGGTGCCGGGGGTGGGGTAAGGGGTCCGGAGGCACCGCGGTGGGGGAGAGGCAGGCGCGGGTGGTGCGGCGGACGGGGAAGGGGGTCCGGAGGCGCTGCAGGTGGTGGAGTGGCAGGTGCGGAGTTGCCGTGGGTGGGTGAGGGGGAGACCACGAATGGAGGAGGGTGTCTGCAGATGCTGTGGGTGGAGGGGGGCAGGTGTGGGGGCAGACATATATGGGGGTGAACGGTGGAGGGGGTCTGGAGGTGCTGTGGGTGGTGGAGGGGTGGGGGAGTGGGAGCCGCTGGTGGTGTAGGGGGTCTGGAGGCACAGCGTGTGGGGAAAGGGGGGAGTGTCGCATGTGGTGGAGGGGAAGGTGCGGAGGTGTGATGCTTTGGTGAGGGGTCTGGAGGCGCTGCGGGTACTGTACCTGCCAAAAAGGTAGTTGGAGGGTATGCAGTAACAGGGCCAGGACAGGGGTGACAGGGTCAGAACAGGGGTGACGGGGCCAGGACAGGGGTGACAGGACAAGGACAGGGGTGACGGGGCCAGGACAGAAATGACAGGGACAGGATAGGGGTGACAGGGCCAGGGTTGGGGCGGCAGGACCAGGATAGGGGTGACAGGGCCAGGATAGGGGTGACAGGGCCAGGATAAGGGTGACAGGGCCAGGATAGGGGTGACAGGGCCAGGATAGGGGTGACAGGGCCAGGATAAGGGTGAAAGGGCCAGGATAAGGATGACAGGGCAAGGCCAGGGGTGACAGGGACATGACAGAACACAGGGCACGGGAGAGATTGGTATTAGGGACAGAACAGTGGTGACAGACAGATGTGTCTTACCGGAGTCACTGCTGCTGGCTGCTGCTGTTCCACTCCAACCTGTTGGGATCTGCTGCTGGTGGAGACTTGGCATGGCTGACTCTCTCAGGCTGGAGTCCTGCTTCCTCTGTCTGCCCGCATCCCTCCCCCCACTCCACAGTCACACACCGCGGACCTCGTGCGGCTGCCGGGCACTGTGGTAAGGGGAGACTGGGAGTGACTGGTTAGCCCCCAGGAGACGCTGCGGCTGGAGGGAGGAGGGGGTCATAGCATGCACGCGGCGTGGACCTCGCGGCTGCCGGGCACTGTGGTAAGGGGAGACTGGGAGTGACTGGTTAGCCCTCAGGAGACGCTGCGGCTGGAGGGAGGAGGGGGTCGGAGCCTGCAAGCAGCGTGGACTTCTGCAGCGCTGCCCGCCGGCTAAAGTGTGTGAAGGAGCTGGGCGTACCTCACTGCTGGCGGCAGCGCTGCAGCTAGCGGTGGGGTTGCCAGGGCTGGAGATAACAGAGGCAGTATGGAACCTGCACAGCGGCAGGTGCGCCACAAAACTGCAGCTAAGAAGCGTGGAGTGTGCCAGAAAGTGACGCTCCTCCGTGTCAGAGAGACCCTGCTGAGTATGCTGATGTGGGGGGTCAAGTACACAGTGAGCCAGTTCCCGTCTGTCTGTATGACATACCCCCTCACACACCCCCATACCTCCCAACTGTTCCGTTTTTCGCGGTACAGTCCCATTTTTTCGGGTCTGTCCCACCCGCGGGCCGCAGTGTCCCGCGGTGGAGGGGGGGGGGCAGTTGGGAAGCTCCTGTACTCGCTGTTCTGCTTAGCAGAGCAACGGTAGACGCTGTGCGCATCTATTTAGTGGAGACAGAGGGAGAGGAGGAATCAGGGGGTACGGATTAAGGGGGGAGTCCGGCAGCAGATCCGGATTAAGGGGGGGCCCAGGGGGGTACGTACCACGGGCCCCACAGTTTAAGGGGCCCCCCGGCTGGAGTAGCTCTGTCCCAACTCTGAAGCTCCCCCGTCCTGCCAGCAACAGCAGCAGCTTTTTGCTACAGTCAGCACACGCTGCTGCGTGTTGGCAGGTCTGTGGTGTTGCAGGGAGGCAGCAGCCTCCCTGCTTTCTTATGCCTGTGCGGGTGTGTAGGGGGGAGCGACCACCCCCTCTGGATTTACCCCTAGCTGAGGGGCCAAAATCCCATAAAATAAAATAAAAAAAATCCAGAAATTTGCATAAGGGGGGCGTGGCCACGAGGGTCGTGATTAGGCCACGCCCCCAAACCCACAGCAGGCACAGCAATGAGATAGGGTTCCTGTCTTAAGTGCCCTGGGCCCCCGGACTCATAATTCGCCGCTGGGGGCATGCCAGCAGCTCACAGAGCGCTGGGCATGCCCCCTCACTGACGAAAACAGGGGCGTGGCTCGCGATCGCGGGTCCACCCGCGAAGCTACGCCCGCTTTCCCATTGGCCATGCCCCCTTTTTGCTGTGCGTGTGTCCCTCCTGCCTGAAGAAAGTTGGGAGGTATGCACTCCTGCTTGTAACATGCCCATACCATCTGCTCCTGCTCCGTCTCCTATAGATTTGGCCAGATCTGTGACTCATTTGACTAACTCCTCCCAGTGTTTTGACTCCGCCCAGCGTTAGCAAATGAAGCACAAAGTCACAGATCTGGGCTATTATATAGGAGATATTATTATAATTATGTGTATATTTATATCAGTGTATGTTCTGCAAGATAGCTATCCAATCTGAATCATATCATTTAAATTATAGATTATTGCAGTCATTATAGATCTGTGTGAAATTGGATACATTTGTTTGCTATACAGATAAATTTGAAATAAAAGTATTTAAGGAAGTAAGTATAAAGACACACGCAGGTCTGGCCCAGTCACAGAACAAGCGTGGGTTGTGCTTGTGAGTGATTATAGTTAGTATTGCTCACATTTATAGAGGTTGTGTGATTTGTTTTATTGCGGACGCACGTTTTGGACACGTGGCTCGGACAAAGTACAGTACCGCGCACGCAGCGTAAAAGGCACGCACGGTCGCATGTTTATGCAAGGTTGCGTAAGAGTGTGGACGCTAAGTACAAATTACACTATAGTTTCGTTCAATTAAAAGGTGGGATAGTAGCCATGCTACAATAGTACATAACTATCCGGTTTCAAAAGCAGATTAGTATAAGACTTTTGTTTAAACTGTATTGCCTCTGGGAAAAAAGCTGTACAGAACGAGTGGAAATGTTCTGTACAGAACAAAACAGGTGTATTTGAGTGAGTGAAAGCGGAGTGTGTGGAGCTGAACCCAGGAATTCGGGATCCCGTCGTGATACACTGGGTTAGTAGAGGCTCAGTGGCGTAGGGTTCGCTACCTTACGTGATAAGAACTAGGTGTTCAAATTGAACTAGGTGTTCAAAATGAACTAGGTGTTCAGGTGGTCTACAGCAATCGTAGGGCATATAGATAACTAGTATCTATAAGCTGTGCGATTGAATCGCACGTCCGTGTGTTCTACACAGCACAACATGATACCATTGTGTCATATGTGCTGTGGAAAGGCATACGCAGACGTGATTGTATAGACAAAGGGGTTTTTCTTTGATAACGTCGGGAAATCTCCCTGGTGGGCTTCCACTGGAAAGGGTGAAGAATAGTTATCTATTGTCTCTGTTTTTCACCCTACAAAAATTCCAGTGGAAAGATACCGAAAAGGAATTTTTTGCTGCCTCTCTCAGGAAAATATTCCAACAGAACCTCCACCGAGAGAAATCACCCTAAGTTGGGTACATTGCAATCTGCTATCGACAGTGTATCATTGTACTGGCCAGCGTGGGCGAGAGCGAGTGGAAAGGCGCTTGGAGAGACTTCCACCGTCTGCTTGCATTGAGTATTTTGGTGTTTGTGGGAATTTTTTTTTCTTAGTGAAAAGACCCACAAATATGGGAGCCAGTTGCTCAAGTGAGAGACGTTTAGGCAGGGTTCAGGCTACAGAATTGAGGCCAAAAGGGTCAGCAAGATTTATAATGTGTGGGAAATATGGTCCACACGCTGAAGTTTATTGTGACGAATGGATACGTATGACTGGCAAAGATAGGGTATCATTCCCTAGGTTGGGCAGCTTTGAGCCAGAGGTATTACAGAACTTAAGGATAAGGATATGTCTGATAAAATCCAGAAAACAAGGATTAGACATACAGATTGTTTAAATTTGTGGCAGCAAGAGGGGGATGTGCAAAGGGAACAAGCTTGCACAGCAGGTTCCAAACCTAGCGGGACCGCACCACCACCACCATATATTGATGGGGCGAAAGTGGCTACAAGCAATGGTGCATTTGTACAGGATAGGAAAGTGATTGATAAATGTACTAATGCTAACCCTTGCCAGCTGTATCCCGTTTGAAATTTTCCCCAGGACTGTGAGTAGGAAGATGAACCCAGCACGATATCGGCACTCTCTCTAGCAGCTACCATACAGGATACTCAGGTGGGCACGGCCCAATCACCAAGGGTTGTAGCAAGGCCCCCTAGCGGAGGGATAAGTGAGGTTGTGTCCACAGGTAAGTACGGCACCACACACTATGCAGAGACAATAGCTCCTCACATTATAGAGTCAAGCCAGAATGACGTAATTGAATTAAATCCTGTCAGGGTGATTGCAGTCCCCAATGGGAAGACTGATGCTCAGGGAATAACTCCCATCAGGAACATTGCCATGCATTGTCCCTGGTCCCGAGCAGAGTTAAGGTCAATTATGTCAGAATTTCCCAATACCAGAAAAGATCTAGTCGGATGCCAGAAGTTCATTAAAGAGTTAGGTAACGCCAATGAGCCCACAAATAAAGTTTGGCAAACAGTGCTACGGATGTGTCTACCCTCAAATATTTATACCACGAAATTCATAACCGATTATAAGTTAGACGCAGAAGTACCTCTCACTGATGAATACAATCAGGAGAATGTACGGCAAATCAATCTGCAATTAGGAGTGTATTTCGGATAAAATCTTCTCCATAAGACAAAAGGAAGGTGAAATGGCATCCGAATATTTCCATCGAGCACTGCAGGAAATGGCTAGATACACTGGGATCGAGGATATTAAAGATAATGCACACCATAGGGAGGTAGCTATTTCAGTATTAATGGACGGGTTAAAGGAGGCACTGAGAACAAGAGTGCAAACCTCTCTACCTAATTGGAGAGATATTTCGGTGGCCGCGTTGAGAGAGTCCGCTATCGAGCACGACCGTTACATCAGTAAGCACAGGGAGTCACAGGGGGATAAGCTGATGACAGTAAGTATACAGGCTCTTACAGCAAAGCCAAAACCCCAGACCCCTGGTAGTACATCACGAACAAGAATATGTTACATTTGTAGACATAAAGGACATTTTGCCAGAGATTGCAGGAGTAGTAGGACACATAGTCAATATAGACCCCTAGACAGAGAAAACAAGCCACATTATTAAACAAAAAGAAAAATAATGTGGGCGCTCAAGGGAAATCGTAGTACAACAGCTGCTGGTTTTGTAAGAATTCAATAGTATTTATTAGTAATAAAATATTAATAAGAACAAATACACATATATATGGCTAGAGTGCCATAGGCAATTCCTATACACTATTAAACACATAGACGGGATCAAGGGACATATAGTAAGGAATCATGAGCCATATAGAAAACACAGATTCGGTTAATGGGAATATTGGAATAAATGCAACTTTTCCCTTTCGACAAAAATGTGCTGGGGTTAAGATGATGCCTCTAAACTTTTGCTTCTTTCTCTAGCAGAAATGGCCCCTGATTAATTTAACAGGAATTTTGTTAGATACAGTATACATATAGCGTGCTCCCGCCCAGGAAGTGCAAAGTATGGTAGACACCCACGAAGACTAATGTTGCATTTCACTGTTCTAGAATCATATCCATCACAGGTAGAGGAAAGTATCTCACAGATACCGGGTTCCCTATGAACTTAGGATGGATAGGACACTGGATTGTTGGCTGGGATAGTCCCAGTAGAGATATGACACATAGAATTTTTTTAGGGGTATAGACCTAGTAGAAAAGTCATTCCCCATAGTGTCCAATCCAGTTGTCAAATTTTATAAAATCCTCTTTGCCTCTACAAACTTATCTGTTACTAACCTCTATGTGATTTTTCTTTCTTCACAAGTTTCCTCTTCATCTTATGTTCACCGACAGGAGGGTACAATACATGGACCCGCTTACAGTTCAAACGCCACATGCCTACTCGGTCCGTCAGTTCTGCCCAAATCCAGTATATCTCACCAGCACGATGACACCAGTATTAATGCAATGTGCCTGGTCATGCACAAAGGGTGGAGAATGAGAATACTGGTGAAGGGAGACTGTGTACAGACACCGATACGCATGATGGTGTGACAGCCTGTTGGTGAATGCCAAACCCGACATTTTCTTTTTTTTAATTATTATTCCCCTCTCTTCTCTCATCCAGAGATGGTTTACTTCAAACAACTGATAACACACAACAGTTAAAATTGAAATGCAAAATTTGTGTTCCCTACAGGAAAAGGCGGTCTGGAAGTCGAAGGTGTATGGTCAGGAGTCCTCAGGACTTTGGACAGGTGGACACGGTAAGCCAGTGGCCCCCAGAGCATATCTTCCAAGTCTAGCTGAGGCAGCACACGGTCTGACTCATCTGGGCAAAGAGGGTATGTACAAGCTGGTAAGAGCCTACTGGTGTGCGCCAAGATTCTCTTCTCATGCAGATAAGAGAGCAATGACATGTTTTACTTGCTTGAGGAAGAATATTGGTAAGACAATACCAACAGAGCCATCCCATATCCCTCCGACAGACGGATCTTTTCAGGTAATACAAATCGACTTCATTCAGTTACCACCCTGTAGGAATTTGAAATATGTGTTAGTATGTACTGCTGTGTTCACTGCAAAGAAAATCGTGCAGGAATTTGTGTGTAGATACGGTATCCATAGAATGATTGAAAGTGATAGGGGTACCCATTTTACAGGTGAAATCTTTCAGGTTATGTGCAAACTGATGGGAATTAATAGCAAGCTACACACTCTGTACCGACCACAGGTGAGTGTGAAGGTAGAGAGAATGAACAGCACTATTAAGAACAAGCTGAGCAAAGTGATGGCTGAGACTGGATTACTGTGGCCAGAAGCTTTGCCACTAGTGTTGTACAGCATCAGAACCACTCCCAGGTCTCCACTTAACTTATCACCCTTTGAAATTCTTTTTGGTCGACAACCTCATGTAATGATAGACCCCCAGGATGATTTGAAATGCAATAATGAAGTGACTGTGAAATATTTGGTTGGGATGAGCCAGCAGCTGAGAAATCAACAAAGGAATCTAAAGCTGGTGATTCCTGACCTACCGAACAGTAATTGTCATGACATTGAGCCTGGGGATTATGTGATGATTAAAAATTTTCTACGCTCAGGTTGCCTCATAGACAGGTGGGAAGGACCGTACCAAGTCTTGTTAACCAGCACGACAGCACTAAAGGTCACCGAAAGAGAGACTTGGGTCCACTCGTCCCACTGCAAGAAGGTCGCTGACCCGGAGAGAACTCGTGACAAAGTAGTTTGGTAACTGTGTGTTCCAAGTGAACTGTGTGTTCCAAGTGAACTGTGTGTTCAAAGAGCAAGGCAAAGAGAACCTTGTATCACTAGAGTGTTTGTTCCGGGAAAGTTGAGAGGCAGGACTGTTGAAGGGCACCTGAGCACGGAGAGCAACAAGATCAAGGGCGGTTGTTGTACCATTTTCTTTTTTCACCCCCCCTGCATTTTCCTTCCTTTTCTCCTCCTTATTTTTCTTCTTTCCCTAATGAAATGGATCTATCACAAGAGACTGCGTTTCGGGTTCTGCTAGTAATTCTGTTTTTGATCAGGACAATTTGTCTTGGTGAGGGTCCCAGAGAGGTCGAGCAGGGATCTGGAATGGGTTCTGATGGCAAGTATGAATTTGTAGGATCTCAGGAGCAGCACATCACTCTAGTAAAGGCTGGTATCAGTAAGCGCTCTGGTAGTCATGGATCTCGGAGGCAATGTGAGGGGTTATTGTCTGATGAATATTGTATTTGTAGGAATTGTGAGAATATAGTCGAGGATGGGTGCATCCAGAGATGTCAGTCCAACCTTAATATCGACATGGACCGCCATCCGTTGAGTGATTACCACTCACTAGTGGGTAAGGTCTTAAACCAGACAGAATCGGGCGTGGCCTGGAGGCTGAACTGTGAGGAAGCACGGACAGGGAGCTCCTCTGTACTTGTGGAAATTAAACCCCTGTATTCGCTTCCCTGCCCCTTAAGTGCTCTCTAAAGTCAGCCCCTGTGACGGTGGGAACCCCCCATTGCGGTGGTCTAGAGCTGCGGAATCGGGGAGCCGGTATACTGGCTCCCGCGGATTGCGGCCTAGCCACCACTCTGAAGCCGGGGCCTCAATTTTAAACATCACGCTGCGGGCCGTGCGGCGCACCGATTCCCGAAGCGTACCCAGGAGCCCCTGCTTGGATCCCCTGGTACTGGACCCCCTCTCCGGGCTGCAGAGATCTGCTGCGCTGCGGGGGAAAGGGACAACGGATGGAGCGCGAACACTGAACGCCTGGAGCTCCCGGGGCGGCGGCCATCTTAGGTCTCGGGACCCACGGAGCAGCGCGCAGGACGTGAAGCCCGGCGACGTCTGACTAGGTGAGCGGCTTCCCTGGCCTGATCCCCTCCACCGCAGCCCGCATTCACCATCGGCGGACGGCCGCAACAGGTGGCCCTAAGTGAGACGCCGGGGGGGACACAATACTACCACATTAGCAGCCTTACCCTGGGGCTGGCGTCTGGAGCTGCACTATATTTACTAACCCAGATTACTTGCCTGAGTCTCCCTGTGCCAACCCGGAGGCAGCGTGGGGGCCCTGAAGCCCTGAAACCACGGCTCTCTGTAGCCCATTGCTGTGAATCTGCTGACTGGGCCATTCGTAGCCGTGCTCCTAGGGATAGCTCCGCATTACAATACATATCTGCACACCTGAGACTAAGGAGCTGATCTTTACGGCTGATAACTCCCGGATAGGGGCGAAAATTGCTGCTTGATCTAGTGCAATTGCCCTGCCCGTGCGGCGCTGAGATGTGATTTTTTCGCTCATAATGTCCTCCTAATACCTCCCCGCAACCATTTTAGCTAATACATACCTACACCGGGTCATTATACTGCTGGATTGAAGAAAGCTGTACCCCCCCCTATACCGCATTCGTCAATTCTCTGTGAAAACTGAAGCCATGCCTCCAAAGAAGCATAAAGCCTCCAAACAGGTCAATCAAGTCGCCTTTTTTAAACCCTCTCCTTTCCGTAACAAACCCCCAGAAGCTGGAACCCCTGTGGTGGGCCCCTCTCCTCAGACCAAGCGGTCCTCTCTTTTGTCCTCTGAGCCCCCTTCCAGTGACGCATCCTCTTCAACGCGCCTCGAGGACGGTGAAGCCTTAACAGTCGGCAGTATGAAGCTTTTGCTACATCAGTTTAAGGACGACGTGACATCTGAGTTCAGAGCCATGTTGAAATCCTGCCAGAGCTCCATTGATGACCTGGGTGAGAGGACAGACCAGTTGGAAACTAAGATGAGCGAGGCAGTCGGCTCACATAATTCGCTGATAGACTCCCATGATACCCTGGAGGGTGAAGTGAATTTCTTGCGCGATAAAGTGGCGGATTTGGAAGATCGCTCGCGCAGGAACAATCTGAAACTCAGAGGGGTCCCCGACTCGATCTCTAATAGCAGTCTCCACGATTATACTATGGAGATCTTCAAAAAACTGTTGCCTACCGCCAGCTCCTCAGATCTTTTATTGGATCGAATTCATCGAATCCCTAAGGCCAGAGGTGCCCCAGAGGGATCGTCTAGAGATGTTCTGATGCGGGTTCACTTCTTTCATATTAAAGATTCTTTGCTTAAGGCGGCTAGACCACCCTCTGATACGGCAGAAGCCTTGGGAAATCTTCAACTATATGGAGACTTGTCGCAGTACACTCTCAATAAACCAGACAGAATGCTGGGTGTGCTCACAGGTACCTCAAGGTCAGAGCAAGTCAGGATTAGTACCGTACCCTTTAGCAATAGATGAGGTACTCGAATTACAGGGTGGGAGACCGGTGGACAAGAAATTCAATATCTCTAGGCCCCCTAGCTTGAAGCTCCACCAGTATCATGTAGACAGGTCCTTATTGTGTTTTAATATTTCCAATTACCGAAAACCAGGAAATTGGGAAGTGACGTGGAATAACCAGACAATTACCTTTTCACACAGAGCTGATAAGATACCTATTGACTCTGAACTTGTACGCCAGATAGCCAACAGTGGGAGGTATTTTCGGTATAGGTATATACGTGGAAGCAAGACCATGTGGGTTGGAAAAGTATCGTCAGGGTATTGTGCCCATATCATCCAGCCCGATACTTGTACTGAGCAAATGAGAGAACTAGGGATCGGTTTCTTTACATGGAAAGTTTGCAATATGGTGATGTTACATTTTGTCCCCTATGTTCTCCCAGATGATGCCTATTTTATATGTGGGAGGAAAGCGTACAAGTGGCTTGCCCCGAGCTCTGAGGGATTGTGTTATACTGGGAGAGTACTACCAGAGGTCATGACCATAACCCACGATAGAATGAAAGACGTTCACTGCAGCGCTCAGACTCCTTATACTCATACTCACTATGAACACATCATCAAGAGACACCTCATAGATAGGACAGAGCACGCAGCCTCTGATTTGATCCACGAATCCACCGGGATTCAGTTCCTTCTCGCATTAGACATCACCCGTACTGCCAGAGGAACTATAAATTATAGGTATATCCATGCGCTAGCGAACTTGATTGATAATATCATGTAATGTATGATGACACCTTCAGGTATACGGGAAGGTAGTTACAAGCCTACAAGAAGGAACTGATCCAGCACAGGATGGTCCTTAATTATGTTACAGCTGTGACAGGTGGGTACTGTGTTACTCTGGCAACTCAATATGGTGTGAAGTGCTGTACATATATTCCGAACAACACTGACGACCCCACGGAGATCATCGGTCAGAAGATGGACGAGATCTTACAGTTGAAGTGGGAGTTCAGAGGAAGCACAACCTTACCTTAGCGACTGTGGGTAATGAACTGACCGGCTGGGTCTCATGGTTGAACCCACGCTAATGGTTCTCAGGATTAGGAGAGTGGGCACAGAGTGTCATTATGAGTGTGGGAAAGTTTCTCCTTTGTATCCTGGGAGTCATCATAATTATTGGTTTGATATTTAGGTGTGTTCAAATTCTAACGCGGCGCAAGCGCAGCACAAATTTGATGAGTGTAAGGAGCGAGGGCGCTGTTATAGCAGCAGATTTAATTTATGATTCCTCAATAGAGACAGCGTTATGATAAGGATTGCAAGTGAATTTCATGGCCTGTTTCTTTCACCCATTTTTCTTTGTCTCCCCCTCTGCCCAGATACACCCAACCGAAAAAGACATCAGCCCTACCCAAAGTGTTTATGTGAATGTATTTTTTATTTTATTTTTTCAAATAACTTTTTATTGAGTCATCATGTAAGTCACAAAAAGCACATAAATCATAAGGTTATAATACACAAACATTAAGATCAAGTAGTATACATCAACAGTGTCTACATTAATCATCGGTTAAGACATTATTCTTCCAAAAAGAGAGGTTTACAGTAATCATGCTAGTGTTATCATACATGATATAAGCAACCCAGAAGGAGGCCGCCACAGCCATCCACTCCTAGACCAGGGATACCGGTTGTTCCTGTGTGGCCAGTCTAGTTAGGTACCACGTGGTGTTTTTGAGGCTGTTATGAATGTTTAGGCGTGTGGTAAGGGGCAGGGTGGGGATGTAGGATTCCCACAGGTGAAAGAATCGTTCCACTTGTTTACCCCTGTCTACAATGGCCTCCACCCAGTCCATCCTAAATATATGATGTAACTTGTTTAGGAATAGTGGTATCTGTGGCGGTGTACTATCTATCCAACCCTGTAGTATAGTCTTTTTCCCCGCAGCGCTTAGGGCTATCAGTAGTTTTTTACATTCCGATGGCATGCGGAGGGCAGGATCAATAATGCCCAAGACTGCCCATTCAGGGGTGAAGGGCACGTGGGTAATTAGATTTGCCTCCGCATATCTCCTAACCAGGTGCCAGAAGTATTGCACAATCGGGCATGTCCACAAACAGTGAAAAGTGTCTGCTTCACTCTGATGACATTTTGGACAAGAGTGCGAGTCAGTTGCTCCCATGTGGAAGCGCCGTAGTGGGGATAAGTAGGTGTTATGATATACATTAAGAAACAACTCAGTGTACATGCTTGCCGGGAGGACCTTTCTGGAGTAAAGTAGCGATTTTTCCATAGTTGGTATGGTCAGATCAGGAAAGTGAGCCAACCAAGAGGACATGCCACCCCTCACAGTAGCATGATCTAATATTTTTCTTAAGAAAGTGTAGTGGATAGAAATGGCCTTATATCTCGGTACCGGATGTGTTAAGAGGCTATCCAGGGAGTTGGTCCAGTCCCCATCCGCAAAATGTGCGAGGACATGTCTGACATAGAATTGTGTCTGTAGATATGGAAGGGAAGATGAGACAATCACCTCATGCCTCGCTGAGACCTCTGAGAGGGTGAGCGGGCGGCGGTCTCCCACTGCCACTAGTGAGCGAATTGATGTTATGCCCTCCTCCCTCCAAGTCTGGAAGGGGTGAGCAGCCATGCCGTCTAAGAAGTCTGGGTTTTTAATAAGGGGTAGATGTAAGGAGTAGTATGGATTTAGTTTTGCATTGTGTCGCAGTATGTGCCACATCTTCCTGGTAGACCATAGAAGAGGGTTAGACCGAATGTGTTCAGGTATTTCCCAGTCATGCTGATGGAGGAAACATGTCAAGGCTACAGTCGGAAGGAAGCTTTGTTCGAGGGATGTATTTGTGTAAATAGAGCTGTTTTGCAACCAGTCCCTCAAGTGTCTTAAAAGAGCAGCGTGGTTATAAACCACCACATCTGGGAAATTAATACCCCCATTGGATTTAGGCTGAGTAAGCTTACGTAGCGCGATACGAGCTCGGCCCCCCTTCCATATGAAGGTTCTAATAAGTTTATTAATCTGCTGTGAGTCCTGCTTCGTTAACAGTATGGGAAGTGTTTGCAAGGGGTATAGTAGGCGAGGTATTGCCACCATTTTCAGAAGATTGGCCCTACCAAGGTATGACAGTGGAAGGCGTTCCCATCTCTTGACATCATCGGTCAAGGTGTGTAATACCTTATGTACGTTGATTTTATAGAGTTCTGAAATATAACGTGGGACACTAATACCCAAGTATGTGATATATGTGGACACCCAATGAAAGGGGAAACGTGTGGCCCAAGTTGGACATGTTACAGCGCCGCACAACAGCAGGGCCTTCGATTTGTCCATATTAATGCTAAAACCCGATATGCGGCCAAATGAAGTAATCCTGTCCATGATCTGAGCTAGGGAACATTCGGGGTCCGAAATATAAAGGAGGATGTCGTCAGCGAAGGCTGATAGTTTAATTTCCTGACTACCCACTTTTATCCCTCTAAAAACAGACCAGTCCTGCAATGTTCTAAGCAGTGGGTCAAGGGCCAAGTTAAATAGGAGGGGCGATAAAGGGCATCCCTGACGGGTTCCCCTTTCCAAGAAAAAACGTTGTCCTCTGATCCCGTTAATTAGGAGCGAGGCGGATGGAGTGCTGTAGATATATCGTATATAGTTAATAAAACTCACATCAAACCCCCTTTTCTCCAACACAGTAAATAAGTGTGGCCATAGTACCATGTCGAAAGCCTTATTGGCGTCGAGGCTAAGAAGCATGTTAGAGTCTGTGCAGGGAGACTGGGATGCCGCCACCGCCGCCAGTGCCGTGCGGATCGCCTTAACCGCATGTCTGCCAGTCACAAAACCCATTTGTGTCTTGGTGAGAATATCAGGAAGGATGGATTGGAGTCTCGTTGCCATAATCTTAGGCTAAAAGTTTGTAATCTACATTTAGGAGACTAATTGGTCTGTAGGAGGAGAGGAAATTTGGGTCCCTGTCAGGTTTAGGGATAAGTGTAATAAAAGCTTCATTAAAAAGCGGGGACGGGGAACTCCGTTCGTGTATTGCATGAAACAGTTCCAATAAAGAGGGGACAATTTGGGCCTGTAACATGCGGTAATAATCACCCGACAAACCATCTGGGCCCGGGGACTTACCATGGGGCAAATTAGTGATGGCGGCGTTAACTTCATCCGCCGTTATTGGACCCATAAGGACTTCTCTCTGGTCTCTGGTCAGAGGGGGCAGCACGTCATTCGTGAGCAACTGTGTTTGTGTTGCAGTGTCTATTTGTGTCGATTGGAACAAGGACTGAAAGTAGGAATGGAATTGCTCTACTATTTCCTGCGACTTTGTGATAACCCGACCGGTCCTGGGGTGATGTATGGTAGTTATAACATGACGTTTTTGGGGAGGTCTAGAGATGACCGCCAATAATCTACCAGCCTTATTGCCCCATCTGTAGAATTTCTTTTTGGTGTAGTCTAAGGAATGTTTCGCTTGGGTGGCTAAGTAGGTTTCAAGTAGGCGCCTGGCCTGTTTGTATTCGTTAAGAGTAGCCTCTGTAGGGTTAGCAGTATATGTTTGGAAGGTCCTGGACATAGTAGCTTTTAACGTTGTGTATTCCAATTTAGAGTCTCTTTTCTTCCGAGAGACATAACTAATAATATGACCCCTCATCACTGCCTTTGAGGCATTCCAGAAAATCTCGGGCTTGTCCCAATATTCTATGTTGTCATCAACGTAATTGGTCCAATGATAGGTTAGGTATGATTTAAAATCCTCTGAATTTGCCAAATATTGCGGGAACCGCCAAGTACGATTTGTCGGGTGCATATGGGGATGGGCCAGCGCTAACGTGACGGGGGCATGATCAGAGATCAATATATCGAATATGTCTACCAGTGGCGCACGCAGGGGGGGTTTCCGAGTACCTGGAAACCCCCCTGGCCGCCGATCTAACGTGCAGCTGACCGATTTTTATTATTATTATCGTGGGTCCTGGAGAGTAGAGACCCACCTGCAGTCCTGAGGACCAGTGATCGCAGCACGCACAGAAGAAGTAGGCCACCGGGAGTGTGAGATCGGGAGCCGGATGAGCTGAGCCTGCAGAGTCAAAAGGACCAGCGACCACAGAAAGGACCCCTTTCCGGAGGATAGTTGCCCGCAGCACTGCCTGACTGGACGGAGCACCTGGAAGAGCCGCCGCTGGTAGAGGGATGTCAGCACCGTGGCGGAGGGACAGCAGCCGCATAACAGACTTAGGGGAAGACGGCTATCCTGACACGGAAAGTGGAGGAGCAGTGCTGGCCAGTGACTGAAATCACAGGCACCGCAGAAGACACCCCACCTACCCGGAGAAGGACCCTAGAAGGACATCCTGCTGCTGCTGTGCGGAGGACGGCGCTGACACGAGCCCAGAGCGTAGAGGAAGACCCCGGCAGGGGACAGACTTAGGGGAAGACGGCTATCCTGACATGGAAAGTGGAGGAGCAGTGCTGGCCGGTGACTGAAATCACAGGCACCGCAGAAGACACCCCACCTACCCGGAGAAGGACCCTAGAAGGACATCCTGCTGCTGCTGTGCGGAGGACGGCGCTGACACGAGCCCAGAGCGTAGAGGAAGACCCCGGCAGAGGACCAAGAGACGACACCTGTATGCGGAGCACAGAATCGGACCTTTGTCGGCGAGACCTGTGACAAAGTGCACAGCTTGGTGCGGTGCTCAGCATCCCGGGCAGTGCTGAAGACCAACAGCCGGTCCTAGGTGGCAGAAGAGCCCCAGCTTGGGGTGAGCCCTTCCGCTGCCAATATTGCCCTTTTAACCCCTTCCGCTGCAATACTCTGCCTGAGTAAAGTAATGGGGTAGGCTCACCTGTGTTGTTTTTCCTCGCTGCCTCAGTGTAGTTAATGAGGGGGTAGGAACAAAGTGCTTTGCATTGTGCTAAAGTTTAAAGGGGTAGGATCCCCTGTTGTTATCCTCTTCCCATTATTTAATTTATAAAGGGGGAATGTTCCCCTTATCCTGGTGAGTGCAGGGAACAACGGCTCCTCGGGTCCTCCCGCTTTAGGTAAGGTATCTGTCCAGCCGTGCAGTGGTGCTTTTCCTTTCTCCGGGAACCCCCTTTTCCGCATTTTTGTCTCTCTTTTAAGGATCCTCAGTCACTTTGGGACCTCCTCTGCTCCCTCGGCTTCTCACTACCACTGGCTACAGGGTCCTCAGCGACAGGCCGCCCTCTGGTCACTCTGCACTACAACATGGGTACGGATGATAATGATGGTGTCTGTGCTTTCTGTTTACGAGGGGGGGGGGGGGGGGGTGGGGGTCAGTAACTGTGCTCTTTTTCTTTGGTTCTGTAAACAATTATTTGGAAACCCCTATTTCAAAATCCTGCGTTGTCTACCCCCGCGATCTGGGATACTAAGTCATCAGCTATTAAAAACCTGTCAATACGAGACAAGGTTCCATGTGCTAGCGACAAATGGGTATGTGTCCTGTCAGTCGGGTGCAGCAATCTCCATGGGTCAGAGAGGTCTAGTGAGTCTCGAAAGGCCAATAGATGCCTGCTCTGGGAGTCAGTAGTTCTCGGCACACTTGGTGATCTGTCAACTGTGGGGTCGTCCACCATGTTATAGTCCCCCCCCACTATCAAGGAGTAGTTAGTTCTGCTTAAAAGAATGTGGGCAATGTCCTGAATAAATGTATGTGTATTGACATTGGGGACGTATAAATTGACAAGTGTGTATTTGGTATGAAAAAGCTCTATGTCCATAATGATATACCTGCCTTCGGGATCTATGATTTCTGACAGGATAGTAACAGGTAGGTTTTTCTGAAAAAGTATCGCTACCCCTCTGGACTTTGTTCGAAAGGGGGCAGTTATACAGGGGCCAAGCCATGGTGCCTTCAGGACATTTTCCTCCCCCACCAGCCAGTGGGTCTCCTGTAAGAAAATAACATCTGGGTGGAAACGTTTGAGGTGTGCGGTCACACGTCGTCGCTTGATTGGGGAGTTGAGTCCCCCTACATTCCAGGAAATTAATTGTATCGGTTTCGGGGGTAGTACCTCATCTGAGGAAGGGACTACAGATGGCATGGCTACCCAATCCCCTCAGGGCAATGTGAAACTTGACTGGTAATCAATAAATTCAGGCGGACAGCGGCGGCCCCCCTCCCACACCAAGGTCGCCAGAACATCAGCAATTTCAACCATACAAACACCAGCATGACATAAAATCTATAAAACAGTCTTAATGTGTGAAACAACAATATTGAACCATGATGACTCGTAACTCCTTTTTCCAGCATTTTCTCAACTTCCAAAACCGTAGTGGGCACCAACTGGGTCCAGTGGTGCGCACACAAAAATTCAACAAAATAAGTATTAAATTATTAAGGTGAACACTTATAGAATAGTACTATATTATCTATAAACTGAATACTACACCAATCAATGGCTAGCACATATCCGTCCGAGGCGGGAGTTCCCGATACAATCGACCCGTTGTTCCCTCCCGACCAACACCCTATCCATTAGGCGATTTTGATGGGGATTTATGAGTCAGAAAACGAGATCTCGCCACTTCCGGGTCCGTGTAAAACATCTGATTACCGTTCTCTGTGACCCGTAATTTAGCTGGATACAACAGAGCAAACCTGATGTTTTTACTGTGTAAATAGGAACAAACTTCAGAGAATTCCTTTAGTTTCTGAGCCACTGCAACTGAGAAGTCTTGGAATATCAAGATTTTATGACCTTTGACCAACAGTTCTCTAGTTTTACGGTAGGCCGAGAGAACCTGTTCTTTGGCTCTATAATCAAGGTAGCGAGCAATGACCGGGCGCGAGCGCTGCCGCGCTCCGTCCTGCATCGCACCCAACCTATGGACTCTTTCGAGATGTGGGATTTCCATATCGTCTATAATTCCCAACGAGTTTGGGAGGTCTACAGAGAGATATGAGGAGAGGGCCTGGCCCATCAAGGACTCCGGAACACCTATAAATCTGAGGTTATACCTACGAGATCTATTCTCCAGGTCCTCGACTTTATCCTGCAGTTGCTGTATATGGGTATGCTGGGAAGCTATCCCCGCCTGACAGGATTGGACCAGGTCCTCAGTGTCTCCCAGTCTCGTTTCCAACGCGGTAAGACGCGTTGCATGAGAGTCTATGCGAGCCAGGCCCGATTCTAAGCGGGCCTGAAGGTCGTCAAATCGCCTATCAAGTAAGGGCATGAGAAAATCAGAGATCTCTTTAGCCGTTAGAGGAGGGGTTTTGTCACTGGGCAAATTAGGTGGTTCCGACCCGTGTCCAACCGGGGAGGGTGGACCTGATTTAGGGAGGGGCTCTTTCCCCTTTCCCCCCTTATAGGAAGTGTTGGACTGTTTCGGGGGCATGGTCTTGTCGAGGTATTTGTCCATACCCCAGAGGGTGAAAAATGGGGCAATCAACGTCACCTCTAAGTACTGTTTCCCCTAATATGGACAGTGGAAAAGATACAGAAGCAGTTACATATAGAGCTCGGGCGGAGGTGCTAGGCCAAGCCTATTATCTAAAGCAAACCGCAACCCGCATGGAAGACCCCGACTTGGGTGCAAACCTATATCTTGAAAACAATTTGAGATGTCAAGCTATACAGAATGGAAATATTGAATAAAAATAACAAACGTCACATTTGGGCCACAGCGGGCAAAGAGGAGAAGAAAACTATCTCACACAGAATACTTTGAAGCAGAAAAATAACAAACGTCATATAGAAGTTCCCATATGGGAAGAACAGAGAAATAACGCATAGAATTCCTGGTATGTGCAAGCTAACAAACGTCACATTAAGCTCTCCGCAGGAGGAGGAAGGAGAATATATCACGCAGAATCCTCAGCGTGAGAAAAAACAATAAACATTACATAAAAATTCCCAGCAGGAGAAAAACAAAAAATATCACATTCAATAGTGTAAGAAATTCAACTAAAAGCAATATTCTATATATCCATAAACCATATGTTATGTCAAGCAATACAGAATAGAGAATCTAGCAAAATAACAAGCGTCACAGAAGATTCTCCGCAGAGGGGAAAAAAAAAAAAATAAGATAAAATACGACATTCAATAAAATATGAAAAATAACAAACAGCACAAATAAATTCCAAAAGGAACCAGTGGACAGCGGGGTAAAATTAGGATGCGTAATGAGTCAAAGACTGCAAATAAGGTCTGTGGCCGGCAGTCAAGTTGGCCAAATGGAAAGTTCTCTTCTGAGAGTAGGATTTGACGGAGCAGTACCAGCCGATACCACGTAGTGTCCCATGATACGGGAGGCCTCCCAGCAGGAGTAAATAGAGGCAATGTTCCCAGCCTAATACCGGTATTGAGGTCACCGGAGGTGTATGAAGGACGGGGTAGGGAAAGAAAAAAGAAAAAATAAAAATAAATAAATAAATAAAAAAGAAAAAGAAAAAAGAAAAAAAAGAAAGGGGGAGGGGGGAGTGGGTAGAGAAGGTCTGAGGGAAAGGGCAGAACACAAGGTGGGAAGGGAAAAGGGTGTTAGTAGGGGCAAAAACAAATACCGGGTGAGTAGGAGATGATGTCTAGAGAGAGCATGGCAGACAGCCCACAACGACCAGAAGGGAGTATCCAAATTTCCTCTAGGGATGCTGCCGGCCGGGATCACTTCTTATGGCAGCCACCCACATCGATTTTGCACGAGCACTCCCGCCCAGAAGGCTACAAACGTCCAGTGAATTGTCCAGGACAGGTCTCAGATGGTGATTCCCGCTGCAGCCGCAAAGGGTCTCTTTAGCTCCACGTCAGGCCACAGGATCGGCAGCTGGGACACCTGGATCCGACGATGAATGGGTGCCCCGTCAGTCTGTCCACTTCAGGTCCGCCTCGGCAGCAGTGTGAGGCAGCAGGGCATCAGGCATATCAGCCGGGTCGTGTCTGCAATACTTGACAGAGATCACCTGTTCAGTAGGAGAGTCAGGCGTCTGCAGGCGGCCGCGGCAACTGAGGGCACACTCAGACAGCCAGACAGCTTGGCGGCACGTCCAGGGAGGTCAGTGTTCCGTCTTCACTTGCCAGAACCACCCCGGCTTAACCCACGGGAAACAGAGGAGATGACCAGCCCGAAGCAGCGATATACCGCCGGAGTTAGCAACGCGCCTATGCGCCGGCCACTGTGTCCCCGGTGGGAGAGGGACTTGCTGTTAGCGCGGCTGGATGAAAGCACAGCAGGGAGATTGCGGGTGCCGGGATCCCCACGTTGCACTGTCCCCGCCCTTCTCCACTCCCGCAGCCCGCAGCCAGGAACTCGTCAGGGGAAGCCAGGTAAGAGTAACAATCAAAGAAAAGGTATCGCCTGCACTCCACAGAGGGTGAGTTGGGAATGGCGTCTTAGGCTGTCACACAGGCCATCCATTTCGAAGGCCTGACCCCGGTGTAGGAAGATCGCTCCTGGGCAAAAGTGGCATCTATCTCCTCCTCTCAGCGTGATCTTTCCCATTAATCAACTATCCAAACTGGAAAGTGAAATTAGGAGGAGGATGAGGGTAGATTGGAAAGTTGCCACTGGGAGCTCAATTAAAATGCGGCCATGCTGGATGCCCCGCCCACCGGAAGTCTCTGAATGTATTTTTATAAATGTGTCTTCTATTCATCTCTGCAACCTCCAGTTAATGGCACACATAGTCGACAGGTGTTATACACATATAGTAGCATTCACATATGTTCCCCCTCCATGTATCATCAACTAAATGTGCTCCCCATTTGTTGGAATAAGAAGCCGAAAAGAGCTCGGTAGTGTTTGTTTGCCCATTTACAGACCCTTAGGGGGGTCATTCCGAGTTGTTCGCTCGCAAGCTGCTTTTAGCAGCTTTGCACACGCTAAGCCGCCGCCTACTGGGAGTGAATCTTAGCTTATCAAAATTGCGAACGAAAGATTAGCAGAATTGCGAATAGACACTTCTTAGCAGTTTCTGAGTAGCTCCAGACTTAATCGGCATCTGCGATCAGTTCAGTCAGTTTCGTCCCAGGTTTGACGTCACAAACACACCCAGCGTTCGCCCAGACACTCCTCCGTTTCTCCAGCCACTCCCGCATTTTTCCCACAAACGGTAGCGTTTTTTCGCACACACCCATAAAACGGCCAGTTTCCGCCCAGAAACACCCACTTCCTGTCAATCACATTACGATCACCAGAACGAAGAAAAAACCTTGTAAATGCCATGAGTAAAATACCTAACTGCATAGCAAATTTACTTGGCGCAGTCGCACTGCGGACATTGCGCATGCGCATTAGCGACTAATCGCTCCGTTGCGAGAAAAAAATAACGAGCGAACAACTCGGAATGACCCCCTTAATACGGGATGAGAAGGATTTAATGTATACTTCGCAATACCTCGAAGCTTATTTAGAACATATACGGCACGATGATACATGCCCCTCAGACATTGATTCATACATACATGCTTTTTACTATCCCACTAGGTCATACATTTCTCACCTACAACTCTTCCCCGATCATCCAAGCTTCTGTATATATTGTATAGATATTTTTCTGTTTATTTATTAGTTAGTGGTAGTTATTGATGACTGCCAAAGGGTGGACTGTCGAAGTCGAAAAATATTGCAGTACACACATCATGTACAAACTACACACAGATGGCCTCCGTGCGCGTACTTGTTCTGCCGTGCGTGCGCATATTCGCAATTTGCGTATGGTCGCTCCCACGGTCCTGCGTATTAGCGCGTGGTATGAGTAATTACGGTAGTGTTTGTAATCGCATGGAAAAGCCATAAACACACATTACATATTTAATCCAAATAGTGCACAATGTACACATAGTCTCCCTGCACCACACCAGCAAATTACACTAGTTTAAATGGTATCAGAACAAAGGGATTCACCTTTACAGGATAGGAGGGGACAGAACTAGGTTATAAGGTGGTGTTTGGTATCCAGCTGTAGGGTATATTAAGGGCAATATTCCGGTGTTGGTTTGCAGAAGATCGCACGCTCCTGCGAATAGTTATGCGCAGAAGCAGAATACAAATATTAACTGTATGTACTGTGCTCTTGATATGCGGCGGGAACCCAGAGGAGAACATCTGCAACTGCACCTGGAACAGACATCGCCCACCTATTGAAACCGACCTATGACCTCTCCTGTACTGTAAATGACCATCCCTGTGTCCAATGGACAAAGAGATTACAATCTCCATTGTGTTAGGTTTTGGACAAATGTATAAAAAGCCAGCTGCAGGCCAGGTCACTATCACAGACTCTGAAGGTCATCTACCCTGATGACTGAGGACCGGGCCGGGAAGCGCAGGCGAAACCAAAGCGTATGTACCATTGACTGTAGCCATTTTTCTATTGTATTGTATTGTTGTTATTGTAACCCCCTTTCAGCAATTATATGTTGGTGTGTCGGAACCCAGCATCTTAAATACAATCTGGTGTCGTGTCTCTTTTCCCTGCTAAGGTTATAAGTGTATTTCAGTCACACGTGTAGCTATAGAGTGCTCACAGCGTGTCTTTAGCTGTGTACGCACTGCGTGTACTTTGTACGGCCAGCGCAGCGTTTGTACGCAAAGTACGTACACGGTACGGGGCTTTGTACGCTAATGGTGTAAAAAGTACGTAGGCTAAGGTTGATCACAAACGGCCGCAGCAGCTCTATTTTAAA
This sequence comes from Pseudophryne corroboree, assembly GCF_028390025.1. Classification (NCBI taxonomy): domain Eukaryota; kingdom Metazoa; phylum Chordata; class Amphibia; order Anura; family Myobatrachidae; genus Pseudophryne; species Pseudophryne corroboree. Next base: position 829,617,540 of record NC_086449.1, on the reverse strand, counting down.
GTGTATTTAATGTGTTTTCAAAGTGTTGCTTTTAGTCCTGTATGTAAATCGGCGTTTACATGCCGGAAGTCAGGATTCCAGTGGTCAGATTACCGACTGCAGCATCCTGATGGTGAGAATCCCAACAGAGGGGAAGGTAAGTATATTTCCGTTCCCCCAATGGCCCCCTAACCCTCCCTTCCAGCAGCCTATATCTACCCCCCACAGCCTAACTCTAACCCTCCCTGGTGGTGCTTAAATGTAACCCCCCTCACTGCATCCTAAACCTAACCCTTCCCCCCGCAGCTTAACCCTCCACTAGGGGGGGGGGCCTAAACCTAACTCTCCCCCTAACCTTGACCCCCACCCTGCAGACTGAACTTAACCCCCCCTCCCTCGCAGCCAAAACCTAACCCTCCCCCCCTGCAACTTAACCCTCCCCGGAGGGTGCCTGAACCTAACCCCCCCCTTCCTGCAGCATAAACCTAACCCTCCCCCACAGCCTTAACCTCTCCCCCCCCCTCCCATGCAGCTTACCTCTTAGACGGGCCGGCACACACTCGTTCAGGATTCCGGCGCCGGGATGTGACACTAGTCGGGATGACGGTGTGACAAACAACAATTAAACTATCATCATTTTATAGTGTAACTGTTGTCTGTCAGCCAGCGTAATGCAGCGTAATGCGGTATATACAGTCTATGGATTTATGGTATACATGTTTGGAACTTTCACTGCACTTTTGCTAAATGTTCATCCTGTTTATATTATTTGGTACCAGGCAGAGCTACATCTATGTACTGTTGAGCACTGCTAGTGGCTCGCCTGTGTGTAAATCTGAGGTGCTTCGCATAATTTCCATCAAAAATATGAGCCCACCAACCGCGACCTGGTGACCTCATCTGGTGGGCCCTAACACCAAGGGTCAAGACAAGGTCATGTGACCCCCCCAGGCCAGCACAAGCCAACTGCCCCAAGGCATCACACTAATGAGAGGTTTAAGTGTCAGAAAATGACATTACTAAGAAGCAGCAACTACGTGATGAGAGTGTTACATGGGTGAGAGGTATTTAAGTGTTAAAAGTGTTACATTGGTAAAAAAAAACAACAACAACAGTTAGGTGCTAAAAAAGTGCTAGAGTATAGGGGGGCACACACGTACAGATTTCTCCCAGAGATGTGTGCTGAACGAGGGGAAAAAAACAAAGCACTCACTTCACACAGCGGTGAAGTGAGCGATCTGACTAGATTGTGCCTGCATGCGGGCCTATATAGAGTCAGCGATAGCTTAGATTGCTTAGAATTTAAGCACACATCTCTACGTGTGTACCCCCCTCAAGTGTTACAATATGATGTCCCAAAGCAGCCAGGCCACACCAACCCAGGGGGCCTCACGCCCCAAGCTCATCCCTAAAACTGATAAAGTGTATACATTTATTCAGGACTTACCATTCATATGGGCGCTATTCAATTCTTTCCACCCCCTTCCACACCCGTTCTGTTTCTGCTGACGGGTGTGGTATCATCATTTCAGCTCGCTACCCCTGGGGTAGCGAGGGCTCCCAACCTGATTACTATAGGTGCAATATGTGCGATAACGGGGATCACTTTAGAAAGGAGATTGGGCATGATATATCATTTGAATACCACCCATAGTGCTTTTCCAACATACTCTCTGTAATTGCCAGAGATCTATGCTAATTATATCTCTGGCAATTATATGCTAATCCAAGCTAGAGGAGTCTCCATTTCAATATACACGATAGAGAATATGGGGGGGCTTGGACTGCACATCCTAATTCAAAATATAATGAGAAGTGCTACCATGCTGAGACCTGTAGTTCCACATAGAAAAATAGAAAATGCAGGTGCACACTCTAAATCAGTTGTTCCCAAACTGTTTTGAATCACGATGCCCTAGAGTAACTTAAATTTGTCCTGAACCACCAATCCAAGGCACCGCTGCAAGTGTCCCGAGGCACCCCTGCAAGTGTCCCAGGATGCCACGGCACACCGTTTGAGAACACTGCTCTAAATACTTAGCACTGCTAATCAGAAAAATTATAATAGACCCTGCTGTATAACATAGAGTAAATTTGAGGTGCGTAGCATAATTTTGGCCACAAACATGGGTCCACCGACTGCAGAAAGGAGTACTCATCTAGTGGGACCCCCCAGGCCAGCACAAGCCAACTGCCCCCCAGGGCATCACACTAGTGAGAGGTTTAAGTGGCACAGGGCCCCCTTGGCGGAGTGGCCTGGCTACTTTGGGGTATCATATTGTATCACTTAGTTTAGCACTTTTTTAGCAACTGATTGTTTCTTTAACAATGTCAAACACTTTAACACTCTAATTACCTCTCCGATATGTAACCTCTATGTAACACATTGCTGCTGCTTCTTATTAATGTAACACTTTCCAAAACTTAAACCTCTCATTAGTATGATGCCTTGAGGTGGTTGGCTAGTGTTGGCCTTGGGGGGGTCCCATGCCCTGGACTTGAATCTTGGTGTTAGGGACCCCCCCCCCCCCCCCCCCCCCCAGATAAGGTCACCCTTTCGCAGTTGGTGGGCCCATATTTTTGGGTAAAATTATGCTATGCACCTCAAGTTTATTATAATTATTTGGATTAGCAGTGCTAAGTTTTTAGAGTGTGCACCTGCACTTTCTCTTTTTTTTCATGTGGAACTACAAGTCTCAGCATGGTAGCACCTCTCATTATGTTTAGAATTAGGGTGTGCACAGGGCCGGTTCCGGGGCTTCTGGCGCCCCGGGCGGCATTAGGGGGCGTGGCTTCGTACAGGGGGCGTGGTCATTTACGCCCCCTGTAAAGACTGAATTGATGTGCGGTGCGCGATGACGTCATCGCGCACCGCACAGTAAAGGACCTCTCCACGAAGGGAAACTAGATGCGTACGCGTCTAGTTTCTCTTCCCAGCGGCAGCGGCCAGCAGGGGGGCAGCGGGGGGCACACAGCAGCAGCGGATCTTGCCCTGGTGCGGCGCCCTCCGGATGGCGCCCTGCGCCCTCCGGAAGGCGGCGCCCCAGGCAAAAGTCCTGCTTGCCCGTGGCAAGATCCGCTACTGGGTGTGCAGTCCAAGGCACCCTCCATATAACATACTGACCCCTGCCTGTGTTCTCTTCATTTCTAACGCCATCAACCTCCCCTGGCTATCCTGACTGACACTGTCTCTCCGGCATCTCTCTTCTTGTCTCATAGCCTCAGTCCCGACCGCCATCATGGTCCCTTTGCACCTTCCGTGCCTTTATTCCTGAACCCCCCCCCCCCCAATGTGGCATGTCTGTGTCCTGGTTCAGAAATGTAGATTTTGGGGAGGTGTGCACTATTGTCGCTATACGTCTATATGATCTATACGTACATTCATTTCTGCACGTTAATGAAGAGCCTCCCATGCACGTATCATGTATGTAGTGACACCATCCAGCACCGTGTACATATCATCCTCTCAATGCGTGTTACAGTGCAGTGATACTGCAAGGTGTGAGGACTCAGTAAGCGGGGACTGACACAGGCCGTACTTACACAACGCAGTGGTTTATTGCGGATAAGAATAGAAACATAGAATGTACGCACTAGCATCACAGTATAATATCAGAAACTATAAGAAGATCTTTTTTTTTTAACAGCAAATAACTATTAGAGGATCTCCATATAAAAAGCAAAATGAAAGGAATACTATGACATAAGGCTATATATATGTATATGTATCACTCTAGTAGTTACTCATATTCACCGACCACATCTATCAACCCCCAATCAGCTCTCGGTCGGGGGACTCCGTGGTGAGGGGTCTCTGGTGGATGGATCCGGCACAGTATTCACTGTCTGAGATTCCGTCTGGGTGCGGATATTTCCCCATCTTATCACCCCAAAATAAACCGTATATATACAGCCAATGAGTACAGAATAATAATACACACTACACATATCCAGGGATATACGCCTGATTATGATTGATGAAATGCAACACTTCTATGTAACATGTTTCACTCACACGTGTAATAAGTTGTCCCCACTCATGTTACTCTCTAAAGGTATTAATAGATGAACAATAGTCAGGGATATTTTCGCTAAAGGACGACGTGGAACTTGCAGGTCTAAAACACACATGTACTAACATTTACAAAACAAAATCATCTATTAGTGAATGTTTGTCTGAGCCCCTGAAATCCAACATCGGTGCAGATAGTTTTTCATCAATTTTCAACAATAAAAATTGACCTTTTACTAAATAAACCTCTTATGCGTTACTCTCTCCCCTATTTTCCATATACCAGTCACAGTCTCTCCCCAGCCAGACACTGTCCCTCTGTCTCATGCTGTCTCTCCCCTATTCCCCATATACCAGTCACAGTCTCTCCTCAGCCAGTCACTGTCCCTCTGTCTCATGCTGTCTCTCCCCTATTCTCCATATACCAGTCACAGTCTCTCCTCAGCCAGTCACTGTCCCTCTGTCTCATGCTGTCTCTCCCCTATTACCCATATACCCGTCACAGTCTATCCCCAGCCAGTCACTGTCCCTCTGTCTCATGCTGTCTCTCCCCTGCCAGTCACTGTCCCTCTGTCTCATGCTGTCTCTCCCCTATTCCCCATATACCAGTCACAGTCTATCCCCAGCCAGACACTGTCCCTCTGTCTCATGCTGTCTTTCCCCTATTCTCCATATACCCGTCACAGTCTATCCCCAGCCAGTCACTGTCCCTCTGTCTCATGCTGTCTCTCCCCTATTCCCCATATACCAGTCACAGACTATCTCCAGCCAGTCACTGTCCCTCTGTCTCATGCTGTCTCTTCCCTATTCCCCATATACCCGTCACAGTCTCTCCTCAGCCAGTCACTGTCCCTCTGTCTCATGCTGTCTCTCTCCTGCCAGTCACTGTCCCTCTGTCTCATGCTGTCTCTCCCCTATTCCCCATACACCAGTCACAGTCTATCCCCAGCCAGTCACTGTCCCTCTGTCTCATGCTGTCTCTCCCCTATTCCCCATATACCAGTCACAGTCTATCCCCAGCCAGACACTGTCCCTCTGTCTCATGCTGTCTCTCCCCTATTCCCCATATACCCGTCACAGTCTCTCCCCAGCCAGACACTGTCCCTCTGTCTCATGCTGTCTCTCCCCTATTCCCCATATACCAGTCACAGTCTATCCCCAGCCAGACACTGTCCCTCTGTCTCATGCTGTCTCTCCCCTGCCAGTCACTGTCCCTCTGTCTCATGCTGTCTCTTCCCTATTCCCCATATACCCGTCACAGTCTCTCCTCAGCCAGTCACTGTCCCTCTGTCTCATGCTGTCTCTCTCCTGCCAGTCACTGTCCCTCTGTCTCATGCTGTCTCTCCCCTATTCCCCATACACCAGTCACAGTCTATCCCCAGCCAGTCACTGTCCCTCTGTCTCATGCTGTCTCTCCCCTATTCCCCATATACCAGTCACAGTCTATCCCCAGCCAGACACTGTCCCTCTGTCTCATGCTGTCTCTCCCCTATTCCCCATATACCCGTCACAGTCTCTCCCCAGCCAGACACTGTCCCTCTGTCTCATGCTGTCTCTCCCCTATTCCCCATATACCAGTCACAGTCTATCCCCAGCCAGACACTGTCCCTCTGTCTCATGCTGTCTCTCCCCTGCCAGTCACTGTCCCTCTGTCTCATGCTGTCTCTCCCCTATTCCCCATATACCCGTCACAGTCTCTCCTCAGCCAGTCACTGTCCCTCTGTCTCATGCTGTCTCTCCCCTGCCAGTCACTGTCCCTCTGTCTCATGCTGTCTCTCCCCTATTCCCCATACACCAGTCACAGTCTATCCCCAGCCAGTCACTGTCCCTCTGTCTCATGCTGTCTCTCCCCTGCCAGTCACTGTCCCTCTGTCTCATGCTGTCTCTCCCCTATTCCCCATATACCAGTCACAGTCTCTCCCCAGCCAGACACTGTCCCTCTGTCTCATGCTGTCTCTCCCCTATTCCCCATATACCAGTCACAGTCTATCCCCAGCCAGACACTGTCCCTCTGTCTCATGCTGTCTCTCCCCTGCCAGTCACTGTCCCTCTGTCTCATGCTGTCTCTCCCCTATTCCCCATATACCAGTCACAGACTATCTCCAGCCAGTCACTGTCCCTCTGTCTCATGCTGTCTCTTCCCTATTCCCCATATACCCATCACAGTCTCTCCTCAGCCAGTCACTGTCCCTCTGTCTCATGTTGTCTCTCCCCTGCCAGTCACTGTCCCTCTGTCTCATGCTGTCTCTCCCCTATTCCCCATATACCAGTCACAGTCTATCCCCAGCCAGTCACTGTCCCTCTGTCTCATACTGTCTCTCCCCTGCCAGTCACTGTCCCTCTGTCTCATGCTGTCTCTCCCCTATTCCCCATATACCCGTCACAGTCTCTCCCCAGCCAGTCACTGTCCCTCTGTCTCATACTGTCTCTCCCCTGCCAGTCACTGTCCCTCTGTCTCATGCTGTCTCTCCCCTATTCCCCATATACGAGTCACAGTCTATCCCCAGCCAGACACTGTCCCTCTGTCTCATGCTGTCTCTCCCCTATTCCCCATATACCCGTCACAGTCTATCCCCAGCCAGACACTGTCCCTCAGTCTCATACTGTCTCTCCCCTATTCCCCATATACCAGTCACAGTCTATCCCCAGCCAGACACTGTCCCTCAGTCTCATACTGTCTCTCCCCTCTTCCCCATATACCAGTCACAGTCTCTCCCCAGCCAGACACTGTCCCTCTGTCTCATGCTGTCTCTCCCCTATTCCCTATATACCCGTCACAGTCTCTCCCCAGCCAGACACTGTCCCTCTGTCTCATGCTGTCTCTCCCCTATTCCCCATATACCCGTCACAGTCTCTCCCCAGCCAGACACTGTCCCTCTGTCTCATGCTGTCTCTCCCCTATTCCCCATATACCCGTCACAGTCTCTCCCCAGCCAGACACTGTCCCTCTGTCTCATGCTGTCTCTCCCCTGCCAGTCACTGTCCCTCAGTCTCATGCTGTCTCTCCCCTATTCCCCATATACCCGTCACAGTCTCTCCCCAGCCAGACACTGTCCCTCTGTCTCATGCTGTCTCTCCCCTATTCCCCATATACCCGTCACAGTCTCTCCCCAGCCAGACACTGTCCCTCTGTCTCATGCTGTCTCTCCCCTATTCCCCATATACCCGTCACAGTCTATCCCCAGCCACACTCTCCCTCTATCTCATGCTGTCTCTCCCCTGCCAGTCACTGTCCCTCTGTCTCATACAGTCTCTCCCCTGCCAGTCACTGTCCCTCTGTCTCATGCTGTCTATCCCCAGCCAGACACTGTCCCTCTGTCTCATGCTGTCTCTTCCCTATTCCCCATATACCCGTCAGTCTCTCCCCAGCCAGTCACTGTCCCTCTGTCTCATGCTGTCTCTCCCCTATTCCCCATATACCAGTCACAGTCTATCCCCAGCCAGTCACTGTCCCTCTGTCTCATGCTGTCTCTCCCCTATTCCCCATATACCAGTCACAGTCTTATTTAGTGTTGTCCTATAACCATGGGCCTAATTCAGACATGATTGTAGATGTGATAAATTTAGCACATCTACAATCAGTATCACAGACATGCGGGGGGACGCCCAGCACAGGGATACTCTGCCCATCATGTCTGACTCTATCCCGCTGCACAGGTACATAAGCATGGCACGGCGGCAATGCTTTTGTATCTGAGGAGTAGCTCCCTACAGCGCAGCTCCTTGGCACTGATTGACATTTAGAGGCAGCCGCTGGGCGGGAGGGGGCGGGCCGGCGGCATTAGTCCAACGTTTTGGGGGTGCAGTCCGGGCAACACAGGCCCAGCGGCCACCTCTGCCTGTCAATCAATGAATCTCTGGCATGCGCCAGCACACTGCGGACCGCCAACCAGGGAAGCTCATCGATGGTACAAACCAACATAGTTTTCCCATCGCTGTTGTTTTCCCCATCATTGTGAAACACGGATGGCACATTAGTCATTTTGGACAACATTCCATTCACCACACGCATACATTGCAGCCAATAAGAGCAAGCTGACTAGAGTAATAGAGCATACACTGACTGACAGTTATTGCAGCCAATCACAGCTCACCTTGAGTCAGAGATGGAGAAACCCCACAGAAATATATATTTATAATTAGGCTTGCCATAATATCCCTTTATTCCAGGACACATATGAATTACACAGGTTCTGTGGCTGACTGCATTTCCCCTGATTTTAATCAGCCACAGAATCTGTATAAATACATATGTCCCGGAATAAAGGGATATTATGGCAAGCCTCCTTATGATGAAGATTTCTTATTTACCAGTAAGGAAACCAATCAGTCACACTGGTCATCTGGTAACACAGGAGGTGGTGATAGACTCAGCGCACGCTACATACACATCTGTCACATTCCCCTCACTGTCACCAGTCTCTGGAGGGATTTCTTATGATTCCGTCTCCTTGCTCATAACTGCCCCAGATATCTTGATACAACCATTCTCTACGCATAACACAGCATGGAGGGGCTCAGTGAAGCTGGCAGTGTAGGTGTGTAAGTGTCTGATGGGGTCACCCAGAGAATAAAAGGATAACAGTCCTGCCTCATAATCCAGATATACCCTTACTCGAACCCAGGGAATATTGTCAGGTAACTGGATCACTTTCCTGCCATGTATCACTGAGTACTGATTCTTATACCTACACAGACACCAGGACTTGTCATTACTTCCAATGTGTGACTGACGTCCTCTCCTGCCTATACTGGGGTAACACATCCCCAACCTCCACCCACCTGAATGAATGATTTCAACTTCCCAGTAATGTTGGCCTGAGGAAAAACTCCCAGTGCTTAATACCTGATTATAATCAAATCTCTCTGGTGTTTCTGGATGATTTTGGTCTATGTATGACCTGGATGCAGTTTTCCTGTCATCTGATATATGTATATAATTTCCAGCTGTGGTTACATCTAGTAATATGTCTGCAGGTCCCTGCACATAGAAAGATACATTTATATCTGTTATTATATCAGCTAATCCTGTATGTATTGTCTCTGAGATGAGACCCACATCCAGATCTCCAATATCATGGACCTGGTTATCATGTCTGTCTGTGTCTTCAGTATCATACAAGTCACCTGTGTCTGGTTCCTGTAAGACAGTCACTGGATCAGACATGTTACACAGCTCCTCAATGTGACGCATCTTCCCGGACAGCTCGTCCTTCTTTATTTCCAGCTGCTGGATCAGATCAGAGACTGAGATAGAAACGCGCTGTTCCTGCCTGAAGATCTCACTCAGGACTCTTTTCTCCAGGTCATCCAGCTGTCTCCTGATGTCTCTAAACAGGGCAGTGACTCTCTCTGTTACACCAGCTGCTTTTATTTTACCTTCTTTCCGGCGCTCCTGCAGACTCTGCACTCTTATCTCAGTCTCCTCTCTCTTTGTGGTCAGATTCTGCAGAACATTTCTCAGTTTCTCCTTCTTCTTCTCAGTAGCCTCATCCAGCGACTCCATCTGATGTCCTCTGTGTTCCCCAATCAGACAGCAGGACACACAGATACAGGCAGCGTCCTCAGTGCAGTAATACTCCAGGATCTTCTTATGGATGGAGCATTTCCTGTTCCCCAGGGCAGTGGTGGGATCACATAAGACGTGCTCTGGTGACTTGCTGTGTACTCTCAGGTGTTTATCACACAGAGAAGCCTCACACAGCAGACAGGATTTAGCAGCAGGTATAAGAGAGTCCACACAGTAAGTGCAGAAGATCCCAGTCTCCTCCTGACCATTCCGAGTAGCCTGGAAACTCCCCACTATGTTGCACAGCGTTATGTTCCTCTGCAGTGCAGGTCGTTTCTTGAATGTTGCTCTGCAGTCAGGACAGTTATAAACTCCAGCCCCCTCCTGTGTATCCAGCACACGATCAATACAGACCCGGCAGAAGTTGTGGCCACATCTCAGGTTTACAGGATCTGTATAAATGCTCAGGCAGATGGAACAGTCCAGCTCCTGTCTCACATCAGCAGACGCCATCGCTGCAGCAGGAGAGAGAAATGAAAGTGAAAGTCTCTGACACATGGAAACCAGTCATGTTACATTCTGCACACAGGGGGAGGCTGAGCTGTGAGTCAGATCATATCTACTGGGTCACATACTATAGCTAATGCATAAAGAGAAATTCATGGAAAATTTACTTATGTTTAAAATAAATGTTATTTATTAAGAAAAACAATTGTGACTTTTTTACATGTTGCAGGTATTTACTTAAATCTTTCTTTAAAAATACAGCTACAATAGATAGCTAAGTATGATTTTATTAGTAATAAAAATAATGTGTATGAATAACCAATAACCAACCACACAGTATTCATTATCTTAGAACTACCAGCCATGTGTTTGATCAATGTATGTGTCAGACAACGCTGGTTGTAACGCATGCGATCCTTACCATCACATTGTACATCTACCACTAAATATGAAAGGTGCTGTGACTGTCGCTATGGGTTACGGCAATTCCTCAAAGTCACGTGTCATGACTGTAGGCATTCTGTATACCCTGGGTAAGCTGTGCTCACAGTCGTATGAGTAATAACCCGGCCGCGACCATGATGGGAATTATTATATTTATCCCGATGGTGAGAATCCAGACAGGGGGAAGTTACGTATACTTACCTTTACCCAGTGGCCCCCTAACCATTCCAGCAGCCTACCCTGCCCTTCCAGCAGCCTACATATAACCCCCACCCCCCCTCCGCAGCCTAACCCTCCCCGGTGGTGCCTAAACCTGACCTTACCTTCCAGCAACTACATCTAACATCTCCTCCCCGCAGCCTAAACCTGACCCTCTCCCTAACCTTGACCCCCAACCCACAGGCTAAACCTAACACCCCCTCCCCGCACTGCCTCCCTTGTAATCAATGATTAAAATAATACAAAAAGATACATATGACACATATTCAGTGTCATATGTATCTTCTTTATATTATTCTAATCATTTTAGATTATTAAACTAGTTTGGGAGGCACTGATAGCTAGTGCCTCCCGCTGACAGTGGGAATGGGGACAGAGCGGTGGGTGGAGCCAAACATTGGCAGTAAAATCCCATTTAAAAAACCACTGAAAGCGGCACTTCTACAAGTGCCTTGCTGGCAGGGAAAGCACGCCTCTGCCAGCGAGGCAGGTGTGATTGGACAGCGGATCCAGTGCTGGATCCGCTGGTCCAATCAGACAGCGGGACAAGGAAGGTACTCAGAGCTCTCCCTTCCGTCACTGAGCACCCGGTGACAGCATCCGCCTCCTCGCCTCTCCCGAAGCTTCTCTCTGTTTACCACCTGCACACCCCGGCTGAGTTGCGGCTCCCGGCAGTGGCAAGCTTTGTCATATCCCCATGCTGCGAACTCCACCGGCCGCTCCGCTCGTTAGCAGTACTCAATACCAGGTACGTGCAGTCTCTCTCTCTCTCTCTCTCTCTGTGGATCCTGTGGATTACTTCCTTTGTAAGTATCATTTTCACTTTTACAGGTACCCCTATTGGATTCTACATGGACAAGTGGACGTGACCGGCGTGGGATGTAGGTAAGTATGTGTGAGTGTATAAGTGTGTTTTAATAAATTTTTACTTTCAAGGTGTGTGTGTTGTGCTTTTCTTTGGATATTTTTTGTTGTTGTAGAACTACAGGTTCCAGCGGGCCCGTTATTTCCCCGCATGCTGGTACTTGATGTTCTCCAAGTACCAGCAAGTGGGGGAGGCTTGCTGGGCCTTGTAGTTCCACAACAAAAACAATATTCTTTTTTTTACACACTTATGGCTATCAGCCCGGCATCCACCTCCCAGGGTTGTTGGGGACAGCCTCGGGCTACACACCTGGCCCTTGGGAGCCTGGAGGGGGGGAGCCCTTGATTTAAGGGGTCCCCACTCCTCCAGGGAACCCCGGCCAGGGGTGACTAGTTGGTGGGGGTAATGCCACGGCCGCAGGGACCTACATGAATGTGTCCCCCGGCTGTGGCATTATGTCCCTGGCTAGTGGAGCCCAGTGCTGGTTTAAAAATACGGGGGACCCCTGCATCTTTTGTCCCCCGTATTTTTGGAACCAGAACCGGACTAAGATCCCGGTGCAGGTAGTCTAAATACGGGGAACCCCTGTCCAATTTCTCCCCCAGTATTTAAACAACCAGGATCGGCTCAAAGAGCCTGAGGCTGGTTATACTTATGAGGGGGGACCTCACACATTTTCTTTTTTAACCCATTCAGACCCTTCTCCATTAAGTTAATGGAAGCCCTGGACAACAAAATTGCATTCATGTCCTCCTCCCATTCCCTTCCTAGTACCAAACACTAATTTTATTTATTTTTTCTATAAAAATGTACAATATATCACAAGTATGATGAGCAGGCAGGCAGCGGGCATTGGCGCATCGGAGAGAGATGCAAATTAGTGGCGGAGGGCTGGGTCAGTTGATGGTGGGGGAGTTTGTAAGCCATTGGTGGTGGCAGTGGGCATCGGCTCAGAGACAGTAGCGGGCATTGGCTCGGCGGCGGTAGGGGTCACCGGGCAGGATTTGGCGAACATTATGGCCGTAGTGCCTCACCAGCCACTGACCTCACCGCATGCCACTGCTCCCCTGCAGCTTAACCCTCCATGGGGGTGCCTAAACCTAACCCTCCCCCTAACCTTGACCCTCACCCCACAGGCTGAACCTAATCCCCCTCCCCGCAGCCTAAACCTAACCCTCACTGCAGCTTAACCCTCCACGGCAGGTGCCTAAACCTAACCCTCCCCCTAACCTTGACCCCCACCCTGCAGGCTGAACCTAACCCCCCCTCTCTGCAGCCTCCTTCTAAAGTGATCCCTGTTATCACACATAATATGCCCATAGTAATCAGGTTGGGCGCCCTCGCTACGCCACGGGTAGCAAGCTGAAATTATGGTACCACACCCATCAGCAGAAACGGGTGTGGAAGGGGTTAGGGTTAGGATTAACCCTAACCCTAATACAAATTGGCTATCATCATTTTATAGTGCACACTCTAAATCAGTGGTTCCCAAACTGTTTTGAATCACGACACCCTAGTACAGAGATTTTCAACGTTTTAAAACTTGTTTTAAAACTCGCGGCATACTGAACAAGATGTAAATATTGCCAAGGCACATTCAAATATAATGGTGATGCATGGAGCAGTTGCGTGTCCTAGGATGTCATGTTGCAGCTTCTCCACAGGTAACACCTGAGCCACATCTGAGAAAGCCAGAAGAGCGCAACACTGCCCGGGACCAAAATTAGACCTGGCTCTGCAGCCACTAAACCCACCAGTATTGCTCGTTCCAGGGCCTCAGTAGCGGCAAAACACTGACGGGCCTGGCTCTGCTTCTATGGCGGCACACCTGGAGACTGCTCAGGGCACACTAGTGTGCCACGGCACGGTTGTTGAAAAACACTGCTCTAGAGTATCAGAATTTTTTTCATGCCACCCCTAGGCCAAAAGTTTCTTATTGAGACACTTAGAAAGAAATATTAAATTAAGTAAATTGTGTTTATATGTCATCCTTAGGGTCAGTTATTGTTAGCAGTAGGACGCGCCGGCTCCCGGCTGTTGCTAGGCAACGGGGCCGGCGAGCTACTTCCGCCTCTGGTTCCCCGGCTGGTTGCACGGCAACCAGGGATGCCAGGCGGCCGCCTTGCACAGCGGTCCCGGCGGCGGCTAAACGGCCAGGACGCTGTGCACCGCGTGCCTAGAAGCAGCTGCCACAATCAAGACCTGGGGGCTGGGCTACCTGATTGGTCTGTCAGGCTTTTTAATGGAGTCAGACCAAGGTAGCCTCGCCGGTGATAGCTTCTGGTGGAGCTGCTTCTTTCCCTGGAGAGTCTCTATTCGGTGACCCTGTTATCCTGAGATCCAGTAGTCCCGAGTCCCGGTGTCCGGAACCTGTCTATTGGAATCTTTCCAGCTTTCCAGTTCCTGTTCACCTGCATGCACTGATATTGGTGTTGTGAGTAGCAGCTTTGCCGCACCTTGCGGCCTTGGCTGCGTTGTTCTCTTTCTTTGCTTTTACATTTGTTGCGGAGGTTTCCGCCATCATTGTCCTCGCCAAAATACAATGTGTCGTGTTTGGCGTCCGAACTGTCAAAGTCAGAAAAATATCATGATGCACACTGCCATATTTGCACCTCATGCGTGTCCCCACTGCGCGTGCATGAGCCCTTCCGTGCGTGCATATACTCGCTGTCACGTGCACTTGCGCGCGCACGGTATGCGCATTTACGGTAGAGTTTGTGTGCGTCTGGCGGGCGACTCGATCGTTACATATTTTAGTCATATAATGTATTTTGTAGATTATGGTCCCTTTGATAGAATCTGAAAGTTTAGTTAATGTAGCATGTTCATGGACAAAGAGATCCCTCTTTGTTTGATACAAAGGGTCAGACAGGGGTTACACAGTGGTGTTTAGTATCCATCGGAAGAGTATTTAATTAGCCATATTCCGGTGTTGGTTAGAAACAGATTAATCGCTCGTGCGAATAGTTATGACCATAAGAAGTTTATGGACATATACTATGTTTGCACTTTATTACCCATGCGGCGGGAAACCTGAGATTCCCTCCCACCTGAGCAGTTTGAAATAGTCACAGCCCACCTGTATGAACCAACCTATGACCTTTTGTTATAATGCGGAGACGAATTCCTATGTCCAATGAACAATGAGATTATAGGTCCCTTTGTAGTATACTGTATGCAGGGTATATAAGATCAGCCATCCTGGGCAGCTCAGTCTCTCTCACTCCACAAACTGTTTTCAACTTGATTAACTGGGAGCTTGGTACCAGGAATATGCGCAGCGATCGTTCCCAGTGTGTGTAAGTAATTCTCTGTAATGATTCTCGCTCCTTGATTGTATTGGCCAAATTCTCTCTCTCTGTTTTAGTATAAGATTGTAACGTTATTGTATATTTCTGTCTAGATATGCTGTTAGTATTATATGTTAGTATGTAGAGTATAAGCTGTAACTGTGTACCCCTTTTGATATATCTAAATTCTTGTTAGTAAAGGTGTTAGAACCTCAGCAGGGTGTCTGTGTCTCTCTAGCCAGTACAAAGGGTTCAGTGTATCTCAATTACAAACAGCCTTGCTTAAATATCCAGGTCAAGCAGTGGTATATCATTACAGTGTTACAATACTAAAGGTATACAGTATAATCATATTATGTGGTTAAAGTTTATAAAGGTTACTATATGTGTGTATGCTCGCTGTGGGTATTTCCGTACACCCAGCATAGCGTGTGTACTTAATTTGCGTACCACGTGCGAGGTCTTCATACGCAAATAGCGTACGGAGTGCGTAGCATGTGCACATGGTTTAGCAGCCATTACGGCTACACGGTATTAATGTATAGCTAATGTTAAAAGGTAGATACTTGACTCTATCAATTGCGGGCTCATCCGTCCTCCACATATCCGCACTAACGAAAACAGACGTTATCTGTCAGCAAGGGCGGGAAGGCAGTAGTGCTGGCTAGATAAGCATCTGTTTCGCTACGTTGTAGGAGTGCTGGTGGAATCCGGAACCAGAGGTAGGAACATTAAGCTATTGTCTTTGTAAATCTGGTTTTTATTTCTATTTGGTGCCAACTACACACGCAGATTGGATGGTTTGTCTGTTTAAATAGGTTTCAAATTATTTTTAATCGCTCTGCATAGCGTGATAACCAAAAGGGGCTGGCATGATGATTTTCTTTGTGACAAAAAAAAAAAAAAAAGAACAGCATGGTCTGTCCACCATTTTGTGTAACCCTCATGGAGGTGGAAAGGGGGAGGAGCAACGCCCATTTTGGGAAGGTCACATTTTTATTTTTTTCCCACTAAGCAGCTGATTTTCAGTTGACTCAGGAAATAATCAGCCATCCATTGTCAAAAACAAATAGTCATTTAATGAGTTTTTTTATGCATTTATTTAATCTATATCATAGTCAATCATAAGTGGTTCAGATACAGTTTAATAAAAGTTAATAATAAATTAAATATTTGATTTAGGAAATACACAAAAAAAACGTAGTGGTTTTTTTTTGTTGTTTTGTTTCGTCACTGTCTCTCTTCAAGAGCTTTAACTCTGCTGGGTGTAGGATAACCATTGAAGTGCAAATTAACCTTTGGGTTTTTTTTTTTTTCTCTCCCAGCAGTGAAAGAAATTGCCTTTACAGAATTAGTTAAAAAGCAAATCATATGCAAATTAGAAGCACTGAATAAGGTCTCACATAAGAAATAGTGATTGGTACATATATGTAATATCTATATGCATGTGCTTACATCAATGTATGTTATTAGATTAATCTAGAATTGCATTTTCATCTGTGTATTTTCACATCTCACTCTCCTGGTTGCCATTTCACAATTGATAACATGCTAAGAAAGATTTGTTGCTATTGGTAGTTAAAGAGTAAAAATAATACATTAAGGGGTAATTTGTAAAACACGCACACAGCTTTGCCTAAAGACATAAGGAAAGACCTGTGTGGTGCTCGGTAGATGATTACAGTTAAAGATCATCTACATTGATATAAACGTGTTAATTGTATTTCTGTGGACATATCCGGCTGGCATACACGTGTCTCTAACAAAAGGGTGAGACTAGTGTACGCAAAACAAGGGCCGACGCACGGAGCGTATATTACGCAACGGAGCGTCTGGGTACGCCCACATAATACAAATCACACGATAGTATTATTTTAAATAGGTGAAAAGGAAGTAACGCGAGAATAGCGCAAGTCAATTTTAGTGTCCAAAATTTTAAGCTAATAGATCCTTCTCCAATTTGCGACTCATCTGGTCTAGACTGTGTTACTGAATGAAAGGAATTTCTGCGCAGAAATAAAAGTAAAGTGTTCATGTGGTGAGTGTGTGTATATATATAAGTTTCTACAATTTTTGGGTTGAACCACAGGAAGTCGAGTTCTCGTGAGGTACATACATGTAAGTGACATGCATGGTGGCTTGGGAGGCATCCCTTGTTAAACATACAAAGAGCATTAGAGTATAGCAGACCAGGAGGTCTACTGTAGAACAGACCAGGAGGTCCAGACAGACCAGGAGGTCTCGGTACAGCAGACTAAGAAGCCTGCTATAGATAAAAGGAGCACAACACCAGGAAGGGTTGGTGCGGAACCCATATAGGCCATTAAAGCTCAGACTGAAGGAATTCGCAGCCGTAACTTTCGATTCCACTGGTCGCTCAGCACATAAGATTAGTTGCTTATGTGCAGAACGATTGTACCGCACGTAATTGTGTGCATTAGTTAGTAATTTGACGCAGTACCATTTGCGTACGCCAGAGAGGTCATAAACGCTATTTGTACATTCTAACGTGATTTGTGTAATTTTTTTTATTTTAAGGGAGGTTCGCTGGTCACTCAGGAACTATCCAACAACCAATAGTTACTGGAAAGGGTTAAGTGCTCTTCGGATCACACTCGCATGTTCCAGTAAATAGAGGTTCAGGTCGCAGGGGCCCTAGGTCGAGTACGCCAGCGCTAAGGCAGTGTGTGGGTGTATTGGTCGGCGTGGGCGAGTGAGTGGAGTACTCGGTAAACTGCCACCGTCGGCCTACCCCGGACATCTTGGTTTTGTAAGGGTTCGCTGAAGACCCTGATTTGAAGGTCAGAGGTAGTGAAAGCAACACCTGCAAAGATGGGGGCCAGTTGTTCAGATAGGGGGCGATCAACCTTGGTTCGGGTTGATTCAGTAAACCGGCCAATCGGGTCGGCAAGGTATGTAATGTGTGAAAAATACGGTTCACACACGGAGGTGTTATGCGATGAATGGGAAAGAATGACTGTGCATGACGGGGAGAAGTTCCCCCGGGTAGGCAGCTTTAGCCCAGATGTGTTACAAAACCTAAGGAGAAGGATATGTCTCATTAAATCAGCAAAGAGACGGATCAAACATTATGGGGTATATGCAATTCACGGCGAATCGCGGCAATTTTTCGCCGTTTTTTAATTCGACTAAATTCGCCAGGTGAATTCCGGAAGGTGGCTTCCGGAATTCACCATATTCAATGAAAAACGGATTCGCCAGAATCGCGGGCGAAAATCGGCCGATTTGGCGGATTTTGCTGCGATTTTAAAAAACGGGAAAAAACGGGAAAAACCCGGAAAAAAAAAATGGCGTGGGGTCCCCCCTCCAAAGCATAACCAGCCTCGGGCTCATCGAGCTGGTCCTGGTCCTAAAAATCCGGGGAAAAATTGGCCAGGGATCCCCCGTATTTTTAAAACCAGCACCGGGCTCTGCGCCTGGTGCTGGTGCCAAAAATACGGGGGACAAAAAGAGTAGGGGTCCCCCGTATTTTTAACACCAGCATCGGGCTCCACTAGCTGGACAGATAATGCCACAGCCGGGGGTCACTTTTATGCCGTGCCCTGCGGCCGTGGCATTAAATATCCAACTAGTCACCCCTGGCCGGGGTACCCTGGGGGAGTGGGGACCCCTTCAATCAAGGGGTCCCCCCCCAGCCACCCAAGGGCCAGGGGTGAAGCCCGAGGCTGTCCCCCCCATCCAATGGGCTGCGGATGGGGGGGGGGGGGCTGATAGCCTTTTGTGATAATAAAAAGATATTGTTTTTTTCCAGTAGTACTACAAGTCCCAGCAAGCCTCCCCCGCAAGCTGGTACTTGGAGAACCACAAGTACCAGCATGCGGGAGAAAAACGGGCCCGCTGGTACCTGTAGTACTACTGGGAAAAAAATACCCAAATAAAAACAGGACACAGACACCTTGATAGTAAAACTTTATTTCATACGCCGACACACACATACTTACCTATGTTGACACGCCGACTGCCACAGTCTCCGACGATCCGAGGGTACCTGTGAAAAAATTATACTCACCTTCCAGCGTCCAGAGGTACATCCAGGTCCAGAGATAATCCACGTACTTGGCAAAAAAAAAAAACCGAACACCGATCCATACCGGACTGAAAGGGGTCCAATGCTTTCACATCAGACCCCTTTCTCCCGAATCCCGGGACATCACGTGACTCCTGTCACTGAAGTCCCTTCAGCCAATCAGGAAGCGCTACTTCCGTGGCGCTCACCTGATTGGCTGTGCACTGTCTGAGCTGTGACAGCGCATCGCAAAGCCGCTCCATTACTTTCAATGGTGGGAACTTTGCGGGTAGCGGTGGGGTCACCCGCCGGTCAGCCGCTGACCGGCGGGTGACCTCACCGCTAGCCGCTAAGTTCCCACCATTGAATATAATGGACTGGGCTGTGCGATGCGCTGTCTGCTCAGACGCGCAGAGCCAATCAGATGAGCGCAACGAAGTTGCGCTTCCTGATTGGCTATAGAGACCTTTCTGTGACAGCTGTCACTGACAGGTCTCTCTGCATTCGGGGATAGGGGTCTCATGTGTCAGCATGGGACCCCTTTCAGTCCGTTTGGTCGGGTATTTGCGTTTTGTTTTTTTCTACAAGTACGTGGATGTATCTCTGGACCATGGCTGAGGTGAGTGTATTGATCTTTTTTTTCAGGTACCCCTGGATTCTACATGGAGAAGAGGACCGATGTCGGCGTGTGAACATAGGTAAGTATGTGTGTGTCGACGTAAGAAATAAAGTTTTACTTTCACGGTGTGTGTGTCCTGTTTTTATTTGGGTATTTTTTTCCCAGTAGTACTACAGGTACCAGCGGGCCCGTTTTTCTCCCGCATGCTGGTACTTGTGGTTCTCCAAGTACCAGCTTGCGGGGGAGGCTTGCTGGGACTTGTAGTACTACTGGAAAAAACAATATCTTTTTATTATCACAAAAGGCTATCAGCCCCCCCATCCGCAGCCCATTGGATGGGGGGGGACAGCCTCGGGCTTCACCCCTGGCCCTTGGGTGGCTGGGGGGGGACCCCTTGATTGAAGGGGTCCCCACTCCCCCAGGGTACCCCGGCCAGGGGTGACTAGTTGGATATTTAATGCCACGGCCGCAGGGCACGGCATAAAAGTGACCCCCGGCTGTGGCATTATCTGTCCAGCTAGTGGAGCCCGATGCTGGTGTTAAAAATACGGGGGACCCCTACTCTTTTTGTCCCCCGTATTTTTGGCACCAGCACCAGGCGCAGAGCCTGGTGCTGGTTTTAAAAATACGGGGGATCCCCTGTCAATTTTTCCCCCGCATTTTTAGAACCAGGACCAGCTCGAAGAGCCCGAGGCTGGTTATGCTTTGGAGGGGGGACCCCACGCCATTTTTTTTTTCGGATTTTACCGTTCCAGCAATAAAAAATAAATAAAAAAAAATAATATTTTAAAAAAATTATAAATAATATTTGTGCCTCCAAAAAAAAAAAAAAAAAAAAACCTAATCCCTTCTAATATAAATAGATCTGCTATTCCCAAGAAAAAAACACAAAAAAAAAACATGTTTAAATTTTTTTTATTTGTTTTCACCCTCCAAAGTGTGGCGGATTGAAAATGACGAATTTGCTGTCTAAAAGCACTGCTGTCGAATTTCCAAACTTGAATTGAATATGCTTTGGTCGAATTGCAGCACTTGTATCATTGCAGAAAAGTCAAATTTGCAAAAATTCGAATTTCAAAAAGTCGAATTTTAAAAGTCCGTTTTTTGGTCGGAAAGCACTGAATTGCATAGGCGAATTTTTTTTTTGGTCGAAAATGACCCGAAATTCGACAATTTCGGGAATTCGACCGCAATTGCATATACCCCTATGACTATTTAAAATTGTGGCAACAGGAAAGTGAAATGCAAAGAAATTTAACTTACATATCTGACTCTCATCTTGGGAAGAGAGACATGGCAATGGAGAGGATTGTTACAGAGAATGGCACACTGGTGTATGATAAAAATGCACTTAGCAACTGTATTATAGATGATAAGAATAATTGTAATAAACGTAACGATGATAATTGTAATACTGTTAAATGTACAACTATTAACCCATGCAAGTTGCACCCCATGTTAAACTTCCCTCAGGACTACAAGCAAGAAAGTGAGCCCAGCACGATGTCGGCACCTTTTCCAGCAGCCATCCCACAAGACATCCAGGTGGACGCGACCAAATCGGTAAAGGCAGTAATCAAACCCCCTAACGGAGGGTCAGGTGAGGTCGTGTCCACAGGTACGTACGGTGTTATATATCACGCACAAACAAATGTACCTCATATTGTAAGACCAACACAAGATGATGTAATTGAATTTAGTCCTGTCAGGGTGATCGCAGTCCCCAATGGGAAGACTGACGATCAGGGAATCATTCCCGTCAAGGACAGTGCAATGCGCCGTCCCTGGTCCCGGACCGAATTGAGATCAATTATGTCTGAATTTCCTGATCCTAGGAAAAATCTAGTCGCATGTCAAAGGTTTATTAAAGAACTAGGAAACTCCACAGAACCCACCAACAAAGATTGGCGGACAATGCTGAGGGCATGTTTGCCCTCCAGTGTTGACTCTGCGAAATTTATTACTTATTGTCAATTAGACACAGAAGTACCTCAAACGGAGGAACACAATCAGGAATGTATTAAGCAGATCAACCGACAGTTGGGAGTATATTTCCCTGCCGTTGTCAAGTGGAACGAAATTTTCCCCATAAGACAAAACGAAGGGGAAAGTATTTCTAATTATTTCAATCGAGCACTGCAAGTAATGGCTAGAAACACTGGGATCACGGACATCAAGACAAATGTAAATCATAGAGAAGTAGCAGTATCTGTGTTAATGAATGGTTTAAAGGAGGTATTGAGAACAAGGGTACAGACCACCAACCCAAACTGGAGAAATATCTCGGTGGCCGCATTAAGAGAGGCCGCTATGGATCATGATCAGAATATCACCAGACACAGGGAGTCACAAACTGATAAGTTAATGGCCATAAGTATACAGGCACTAACCACAAGACCACTCCAGCATAAGCCCCAAACCCCTGCGAGAAATTCAAATGTGGTAGTCTGTTACAATTGTCATAAAGAGGGACACTTTGCAAGAGATTGTAGATCAAGAAGTAGACCAAATTCATATAAACCCCCTAGACAAAGATATGAGCAAAGTTATGACACACCAAATTGTAATCAGGGATCACATAGGAAGGAGTTTGGGCCGCACCTGTAACATGCAATCAGGAAAGGTGATCATTAGGACTGATGGTAAGCCTGAGGTTATTGTTAACAAATTGGGAGGTCATTCCTTGAGGACACAGGAATGACCGGGTAAAATTTGTAATGTATCTGTGAAATGTTTTCTTTTTCCCCATCTCTGACGGTCATCGGCAGGACTCAAACATTGCATAGCTACTTGGTCTTTGCAGAAGTCTACCAAACCCCAGCATGACCTACCCGCATCAATGTATCCTGGCCAGATACAAAGGGTGGAGTATGGAGGTGCTGGTGGGAGGGACTGCGCAAGGATACCATTGGACATGTAGATATGACAGCCTGATGATGAACGGCAGATCTGACAATGTTTTTTTTCTCTCCTGAAAAATGTTTGAAAAGTTTTTTTTCCCTGTTGTTGTTTATTGTTGGTTTATGTAATATATATATATATATATATATATGAATTGTTCTCTCTCTCTTTTGTTTTTTTTTTGTTTTCTCTCTTCTCACTCATGTTTTCATGTTTTAAAGATGGTATGTCACACATCAGTTAGACAAATGGTGATGCATGATTTTTGCTCTTTACAGAAAGATCGCTGGTTTGGAAGGAATATTGTATCACCGGAGTGTTCGTTTGGAAGACTGAGAGACAGCACCTTTGAGATGACAGCAGAACAAGAAGAACAACAAGACTAGAGAACTAATTATCGTAACAAGTTTCTCTCCCCCTCAAACTGTTTTCCTGTACCCCCATTACAAATTTCTCCTTTCTCCTCCTGTAAGATGGACTCGCCTCAAGAGACTGTGATCCGTGTTTTCATGTTGACCCTGATGTTGACCAGAGCAGTCTGTTTCGGTGAGAGTACCAGTGAGGTCGAGAAAGGATCCAGAATGGATTTCTGATGACTGAGACGGAGGTGTAAATTTCCAATAACAACACAATCACCGAGCAAAGGCGAGTATCAGAAAACGATCTGGTAGCATTGACCATAGAAGGAATTGTGAAGGATTGTTAGCTGAAGAAAATTGCATCTGTAGGCATTGTGATAACTTAGTTGAGGATGGGTGCATCAAGAAATGTCAGTCCAATTTTAACATTAACATGGACCGGCATCCATTGGGTGACTATCACTCATTAGTGGGTAAGGTGTTAAACCAAACAGACTGTTGGGTATGCTCTCAAGTACCTCAAGGTCACAGCAAGTCAGGACTAGTACCATTTCCTTTAACGATAGGGGAGGTACTTGAGTTAAGTGGTGGGAGGCCGGTGGACAAGAGGTTTAATATCTCTAGTCCCCCTAGTTTGAAGCTCCACCAATACCATGTGGATAGGTCCTTAGTGTGTTTTAACATCTCCAATCCCCGAAAGCCGGGAAATTGGGAGGTGTCATGGAATAACAAAACCATGACCTTTTCATATAGAGCCGATAGAATGCCTACAGATACAGAACTTATACGCCATATAGCCGGTAGTGGAAAATATTTCCGATATAGGTATACCCTAGGAAGTAGGACCATGAGAGTTGGAGAAGTATCACCAGGATACTGTGCACATATCATACAGCCAGATACGTGTACTAGACAGATGGGAGAATTAGGGTTAGGAGGGTTCACATGGAAGATGTGTAACATGGTTCTAACATATTCAGTCCCATATGTTCTCCCCGATGATGCATATTTCATATGCGGGAGAAAGGCGTATAAGTGGCTTGCCCCAAACTCAGAGGGATTATGTTATATTGGAAAAGTATTGCCTGAGATAATGACTGTATCGCATACCAAAATGAAAGATATTCACCGTGGTGCCCAAGCTCCTTACACTCACACTCATTACGAGCACGTAGTTAAAAGGCAACTGACAGAAAAGACAGAGCATCCGGCCTCTGACCTGATCCATGAATCCACCGGGATTCAGGTTCTACTCGCGTTAGACATCACTCGCACCGCCAGAGGAGTGTTGAACTATAAATATATATCTGCGCTTGCAAATTTATTAGACAATATCACTGAAATGTATGACGACACTTTTAGGTATACTGGAAGGGAGCTCCAAGCTTATAAAACAGAACTGGTTCAGCATAGGATGGTTCTTAATTATCTCACGGCAGTGACAGGTGGATATTGTGTCACACTGGCAACGCAGTACGGCGTAAAATGCTGCACTTATATTACGAATAGCACCGAGGACCCGGTCGAGGTCATAGACCAAAAGATGGACGATATTCTCCAATTAAAGTGGGAGTTCCGCAGGAGACACAATCTCACCCTTGCTGCTGTGGGTAATGAGCTGACCGGTTGGGTGTCATGGTTGAACCCGCGAAATTGGTTCTCCGGATTAGGAGAATGGGCTCAAGGAGTTATAATGGATATAGGGAAATTTCTTCTGTGTATCTTGGGTATCGTCATATTGATTGGTTTGGTATTTAGATGCGTTCGGGCTTTAACGAAGTGTAAACGAAGTACCAGGGTGATGAGTCTGAGGAGTGAGGACATTGTAATCCCAATTTGATTTATGACCCAACGGTAGAGACAATGTTGTGATGAAAATGTGATTCCACTGTCCGTTTCTTTCACCCGTTTCTCCTTTGTTTTCCTCCAAGGTAAAAAGACATTCGCTTGGAAGAAGAATTTGACAACCTTTTACACAGACAACTGA
This sequence comes from Pseudophryne corroboree, assembly GCF_028390025.1. Classification (NCBI taxonomy): domain Eukaryota; kingdom Metazoa; phylum Chordata; class Amphibia; order Anura; family Myobatrachidae; genus Pseudophryne; species Pseudophryne corroboree. The sequence continues at coordinate 829,592,822 of NC_086449.1, read as the reverse complement.
TGGACTATGCCATAGACCCCCATATCCCTAGTAATTTTAACTTATGCTAGCCCAACACTTTTTGTAAGTCTATGGACATTGAAAAAGCTTTTTGCACATCGTTTATAGCAAAAGCATCGGGAGACTACAGTCACTATGTACATCAAGACAAGACACCCGACAAGACTCCAATCAACAAATGTACTTTAACCTTACATAGAATATGACTGCATTTACCATAATTGCTCTTTATCTTCATTTCTACAACCTTCAGGTAATAACACACATAGTCGATAGGGAATACAGGCACAAATATCAGCACTCACATATTCCCCCATTCATGTATCATCAACTAAAATGTGCTCCCCCATTTTGTTGCAACTAAAAGCCGAAAAGAGCTCGGTAAAGTTTGACAGCCCATCCACAGACCCTTAATACGGGATAAGAAGGAATTCAAATGTATACTTCGCAATACCTCGAAGCTTGATTTAAAACACGTACGGCACGATGATACATGACCCCCCAAACATGGATTCATACACACATGCTTCTGCTATCTCACTAGGTCATACACTTTTCCCACCTTCTTCTCTCCTCCCTTACCCAATCATAGAAATGTATTTACACATGACATATATTTTTCTCTTTTTGAAATGTTTTAGAAAGTGGCAGTTATTGGTGACTGCCAAAGGGTGGACTGTCAAATTGAGAAAAATATCATGATGCACACTGCCATATTTGCACCTCATGCGTGTCCCCGCTGCGCGTGCATGAGCCCTTCCGTGCGTGCGTATACTCGCTGTCACGTGCACTTGTGGGCGCACGGTATGCGCATTTATGGTAGAGTTTGTGTGCGTCTGGCGGGCGACTCGATCGTTACATATTTTAGTCATATAGGCCCTCATTCCGAGTCGTTCGCTCGGTAATTTTCATCGCATCGCAGTGAAATTCCGCTTAGTACGCATGCGCAATATTCGCACTGCGACTGCGCCAAGTAATTTTACAAAGAAGATAGTATTTTTACTCACGGCTTTTCCTTCGCTCCGGCGATCGTAGTGTGATTGACAGGAAATGGGTGTTACTGGGCGGAAACACTGCGTTTTAGGGGCGTGTGGATGAAAACGCTACCGTTTCCGGAAATAACGCAGGAGTGGCCGGAGAAACGGGGGAGTGTCTGGGCGAACGCTGGGTGTGTTTATGACGTCAAACCAGGAACGACAAGCACTGAACTGATCGCAGATGCCGAGTAAGTCTGGAGCTACTCTGAAACTGCTAAGTAGTTTGTAATCGCAATATTGCGAATACATCGTTCGCAATTTTAAGAAGCTAAGATACACTCCCAGTAGGCGGCGGCTTAGCGTGAGCAACTCTGCTAAATTCGCCTTGCGAGCGATCAACTCGGAATGAGGGCCATAATGTATTTTGTAGATTATGGTCCCTTTGATAGAATCTGAAAGTTTAGTTAATGTAGCATGTTCATGGACAAAGAGATCCCTCTTTGTTTGATACGAAGGGTCAGACAGGGGTTACACAGTGGTGTTTAGTATCTGTTAGGCGCCGGGGTCCGCTCGTCGGTGCGGCCCGGCGCCTAGCAACCAGGGACGCCGTACGCGTACAGCCGCCGGCTCCCTGGCAACGCTAGATGCCGGGCGCACTGAGCCGCACGGACCCTAGCAACGGGGACGCCACTGGTGGACCGCGTTCCCCGTTGCTGGGTCCATTTAAATTAGTATTGCACCTGTTTCCTGGCTGTGCAGCAAGGCAGCTGCACAGCATTTATGCAATCAGCCCTGTCAGCAGCTGATTGGAGGGCTCCAGTTTATATGCTCTTTCAGTGCCTCACACAGATGCCGGTAATAGCTTCCTGCATGCTGTCTCTGTTTGCTGAGAGTGTTTCCAGTCTTGCTGTATCCGGTCGTTCCAGTCCTCAGTTGTCCTGCACTCGGAAGTCATCATCTTGTTCCTGGAGTCCTGACTGATCACCGTATTAAACATCCAGTGGTGTTCGTGAGTCGCGGCGTTGCCGTGTGTAGCGGCTTGGCCGCTTTATTATTTATTATTTGTGTTTCGGAGCATTCTGCGGAGGATTCCGCTTCCACAGATCCACTCTGGTATCCGGCGGTGCTGGGTAGGAGTATTGGACAAGTGGATTTTGGTTGTCCTTTTCACTGGCGGTTTTTCCGCACATACTTTAGGTTTTGTTAGTTAGCTTGTTGCCCTTGGCCTGTTGTTAGTCAGAGGTCCTCTTGTCATCATCCTGCCTCGGATTTCCCTTTGTCTCTCACTAAGACCGGGGGGCACCGGAGTTGGGCAGACATAATCCGCCTTTCAAACGTGGCTGCCAGGGGCTCAAGAAACCATAGTCTCGCAAGGGATTTCCGATAGCACGGGTGAGACAATAGAGTTAGGGCGCCAGGGGCAACTAGTCTTTCCTGCTCCCGGAACCAGCATTCCCTTCCAGTACTCTGGTCATTGTCACAAGATCTCCTCCGGTCAGGAGTACTGGAATCATAACATTATTACCGGCCACAACCAAAATTTAAAATTAAACAGGGTTTAATTTTTTCCTTATTCAGTTTTGTAAGAGTTATCGGCCTCATGAATCCCACAGGTTTAGGGCCAAATCCTGGTCAGCTCCTAGTCAGTCAGATTCAAGAACTTACTCAGATGGTTCAGGATCTTTCCCTCCGGGTGAAGTCGCAGGAAGATCTTTTACGAACTTCCCCGAGGGTAGTCCCTGAACCAAAAATGCACTTGCCTGACCGTTTTTCTGGTGATAGGAAAGAGTTTTTTAATTTTAAAGAATCCTGTAAACTTTATTTTCGTTTAAGACCGATCTCCTCAGGTACTGAATCTCAGCGGGTCGGGATTATTATTTCTTTGCTCCAGGGGGATCCTCAGACCTGGGCTTTTGGTTTAAAAGCAGAGGATCCGGCGTTGTTGTCTGTAGACGCTTTTTTTGGGTCTTTAGGGCTTTTGTATGATGACCCTGATAGAGAGGCATCCGCTGAAAGTCAGTTGCGTGCTCTCAGACAGGGTAGAAATCCTGCAGAGGTTTATTGTATGGAGTTTCGCCGTTGGTCAAACGACTGTGGCTGGAATGACCCAGCCCTGCGCAGTCAGTTTCGCCTCGGCTTATCAGAGTCTATAAAAGACAGTCTCCTTCAGTATCCCGCTCCTGAGACTCTTGATAAACTCATGGAGCTTTCTATTAAGATTGATCGTCGTCTCAGAGAGCGGAGGGCTGAAAAAGGAGCACCTGTCAGGTCAACTCCATGTGTATATTCCATTCCTGAGGACATAGAGGAGCCCATGCAGATGGGTCTCTCCCGGCTGTCTCCTGAAGAAAGGGCCAGAAGGCAAAACTCTGGTCTTTGTTTGTACTGTGGGGGTAAGGGACATTTTGCTCGTAATTGTCCGAACAAGTCGGGAAACGCCTCGACCAAGTGAATTGTGAGGGGGTTCACTTAGGTCTGCAGCTTATCTCCTCGAATAACTCCCTTTTAGTCCCAGCTAAAGTTTCCTTTGGCAGCCTCAGTTCTTCGGTGTCGGCTTTTGTTGACAGTGGAGCTGCAGGGAACTTTATGGACTTAACTTGGGCTAAGACCTTAGGCATTCCTCAGTTATCTTTGGGTAGGTGTGTCACCATGCATGGTTTAGATGGGAGTCCACTGTCCAATGGGGTTATTTCCCTCCGTACACCCCCTGTACTACTTACGGTAGGAGCTCTGCATTCCGAAAAGATCGAGTTCTTCCTTACCCATTGCCCAGCAGTTCCAGTTGTTCTGGGTCACCCTTGGCTGGCTTTTCATAATCCCACCATTGATTGGCGGTCAGGGGAGATTTCACAATGGGGTACCTTCTGTGATAAGGAATGTATTACGTTTCCCGTCAGAATAGCAGCTGCCATTCCTGAACTCATTCCCGCGGAATACCAGGACTTTGTTGATGTGTTCTCCAAGGGCAATGCGGACATTCTGCCTCCCCATCGGCCTTATGATTGTGCTATTGAGCTAATTCCTGGTGCCACATTGCCAAAGGGAAGGTTATATGCTTTATCCGGGCCAGAAACTGCGGCCATGAATGAGTATGTTAAGGAGAGCCTAGGGAAAGGATTTATTAGGCCATCTAAATCCCCTTTAAGTGCAGGCTTCTTCTTTGTGGAAAAAAAAGATGGATCGCTTAGACCTTGCATTGACTTTAGAGCCCTGAATAAGATCTCAGTTAAAAATACTTATCCTCTGCCGTTGATTTCTGTCCTCTTTGATCAGCTGCGTTCGGCTGTGATTTTTTCTAAAATTGACCTAAGGGGAGCGTATAACCTCATCCGAATCAAGTCTGGAGATGAATGGAAGACGGCCTTCAGTACTCAGTCGGGTCACTACGAGTATCTGGAGTTTTCCAGGACCTCATTAACGATGTGCTCCGTGACTTCCTAGGGAAATTCGTGGTCGTTTACTTAGACGACATCCTGATTTATTCTGACTCAATTGAACAACATGTTACCCAGGTGCGTCAGGTTCTTCAAAAATTACGTGAGAATCATCTATATGCCAAGCTGGAGAAGTGTGAGTTTCATGTCACGGAGGTATCCTTTTTAGGGTACATTATTTCCCCTCGGGGATTCTTCATGGAACCTAAGAAGCTCCAGGCCATCCTTAGTTGGGCGCAACCCACCAATTTAAAAGCAATTCAGCGCTTTTTAGGGTTTGCGAATTATTATAGGAGGTTTATTCATTCTTTTTCCGACCTGGTTGCTCCCATTGTGGCACTGACTAAGAAAGGAGCGGATCCTACCAACTGGTCACGTGAAGCGGAGTTGTCCTTTCGGGCCTTGAAACAAGCTTTTGTCTCAGCTCCTGTCCTCAGACATCCCAACCCAGAATTGCCCTTCGTTGTTGAGGTTGATGCCTCGGAGGTTGGAGTGGGGGCTATCCTATCTCAAAAGGATCCGGAGTCTCTGGAACTACATCCTTGTGCCTTTATGTCCAGGAAATTCTCCTCCGCTGAATCCAACTACGACGTTGGTAACCGGGAGTTACTGGCTATTAAATGGGCTTTCGAGGAGTGGAGGCATTGGCTCGAGGGAGCAACACATACCATTTCAGTATTGACTGACCATAAAAACCTGCAGTACATCGAATCAGCTAAGCGGCTGAATGCCTGGCATGCTCGTTGGGCTTTATTCTTTACTCGTTTCAAGTTTATTATCACTTTCAGGCCAGGTTCCAAGAATACCAAGGCGGATGCCCTGTCACGCAGTTTTCTTCCGGTTCATAATAACAGTCCTGTTACTCCCATACTTCCATCTTCAGTCATTTGGGCAGGCCTCACACAAGATTTATTTACCCAGTTAAAACAGCTTCAACATCAAGCTCCTGGAAATACTCCTGCTGGTCGTCTTTACGTCCCTGAGTTTTTGAGAGCTACTGTTTTGACTGAGTTTCATGATAGCAAAGTTGCCGGGCATCCGGGGATCTCTAAGACTTTGGAGTTAGTCTCCCGCTCAGTATGGTGGCCTGGTCTTTCTAAAGACATTAAGGAGTTTGTTTTTTCTTGTCAGATCTGTGCACAGCATAAGGTTCCCCGTTCCTTGCCTATCGGGCAACTTATGCCCTTAAATGTTCCTCTCAGGCCATGGTCTCATATTTCCATGGATTTTGTGGTAGACCTCCCTCTGTCAGCCGGATTCCGAGTCATATGGGTGGTAGTGGACCGTTTTAGCAAGATGGCTCATTTCATTGCTCTTCCCCGACTGCCATCTGCCCAGGGATTGGCAGTTTTGTTTCTCCGCCATGTTTTCAGACTTCATGGGTTGCCCACTGATATTGTTTCTGATCGGGGTCCACAATTCATTGCACAATTCTGGAAGTCTTTTTGTGCTTCATTAAAGATGAAATTGTCATTAACATCCGGTTACCACCCCCAATCCAACGGGCAAACCGAGCGAGTTAACCAATCATTGAAACAGTATTTGCGTTTGTACTCAGCCAAACTCCAGAATGATTGGTCCGAGTTTCTTCCTTTGGCAGAGTTTGCTTACAATAATTCTTGTCATTCCTCCACTAATGTGTCTCCATTCTTTTCAGTTTTTGGTTTTCACCCCAGAGCTAATTCTTTTTTTCAACATTCCTCAGTTTCCTCGCTAACCTTAACCTCCCATCTCAGAGCCATTTGGAGAAAAGTGCACCTTGCTCTCAGAAAAGCGGCCTTTCGAGAGAAATTTTTTTCTGACAGGCTCCGACGGCCTTGCACTTTTAAGGTGGGAGATAGGGTATGGTTGTCGACTCGTAACATTAGACTTCGACAATCCTCAGCTAGATTGGGACCCAAATTTATTGGACCATTTCATATTATAAAAAAAATCAACACAGTTGCTTTCCGGTTACGTTTACCAAGAGCTCTCCGGATCGGAAATACGTTTAATTGCTCCCTGTTGAAACCATACGTTTCTTCCAGTAGATTTCCTCGGAAGATCTCTCAGGGAAAATCTCCAGTGGATGTACAGGGACAACAGGAGTTCCTGGTGGAGAAGGTTCTCGATTCCAAGTTGTCCCGGGGTCGGCTTTATTTTCTGGTGCACTGGAGAGGCTATGGTCCGGAGGAAAGGTCCTGGGTCCTGGATAAGGATCTTCATGCCCCGAGGCTCAAGAGGGCATTTTTTCGGGAATTTCCTCAGAAGCCTGGCTTTAGGGGTTCCTTGACCCCTCCTCAAGGGGGGGGTACTGTTAGGCGCCGGGGTCCGCTCGTCGGTGCGGCCCGGCGCCTAGCAACCAGGGACGCCGTACGCGTACAGCCGCCGGCTCCCTGGCAACGCTAGACGCCGGGCGCACTGAGCCGCACGGACCCTAGCAACGGGGACGCCACTGGCGGACCGCGTTCCCCGTTGCTGGGTCCATTTAAATTAGTATTGCACCTGTTTCCTGGCCGTGCAGCAAGGCAGCTGCACGGCATTTATGCAATCAGCCCTGTCAGCAGCTGATTGGAGGGCTCCAGTTTATATGCTCTTTCAGTGCCTCACACAGACGCCGGTAATAGCTTCCTGCATGCTGTCTCTGTTTGCTGAGAGTGTTTCCAGTCTTGCTGTATCCGGTCGTTCCAGTCCTCAGTTGTCCTGCACTCGAAAGTCATCATCTTGTTCCTGGAGTCCTGACTGATCACCGTATTAAACATCCAGTGGTGTTCGTGAGTCGCGGCGTTGCCGTGTGTAGCGGCTTGGCCGCTTTATTATTTATTATTTGTGTTTTGGAGCATTCTGCGGAGGATTCCGCTTCCACAGATCCACTCTGGTATCCGGCGGTGCTGGGTAGGAGTATTGGACAAGTGGATTTTGGTTGTCCTTTTCACTGGCGGTTTTTCCGCACATACTTTAGGTTTTGTTAGTTAGCTTGTTGCCCTTGGCCTGTTGTTAGTCAGAGGTCCTCTTGTCATCATCCTGCCTCAGATTTCCCTTTGTCTCTCACTAAGACCGGGGGGCACCGGAGTTGGGCAGACATAATCCGCCTTTCAAACGTGGCTGCCAGGGGCTCAAGAAACCATAGTCTCGCAAGGGATTTCCGATAGCACGGGTGAGACAATAGAGTTAGGGCGCCAGGGGCAACTAGTCTTTCCTGCTCCCGGAACCAGCATTCCCTTCCAGTACTCTGGTCATTGTCACAAGATCTCCTCCGGTCAGGAGTACTGGAATCATAACAGTATCCATCGGAAGAGTATTTAATTAGCCATATTCCGGTGTTGGTTAGAAACAGATTAATCGCTCGTGCGAATAGTTATGACCATAAGAAGTTTATGGACATATACTATGTTTGCACTTTATTACCCATGCGGCGGGAAACCTGAGATTCCCTCCCACCTGAGCAGTTTGAAATAGTCACAGCCCACCTGTATGAACCAGCCTATGACCTTTTGTTATAATGCGGAGACGAATTCCTATGTCCAATGAACAATGAGATTATAGGTCCCTTTGTAGTATACTGTATGCAGGGTATATAAGATCAGCCATCCTGGGCAGCTCAGTCTCTCTCACTCCACAAACTGTTTTCAACTTGATTAACTGGGAGCTTGGTACCAGGAATATGCGCAGCGATCGTTCCCAGTGTGTGTAAGTAATTCTCTGTAATGATTCTCGCTCCTTGATTGTATTGGCCAAATTCTCTCTCTCTGTTTTAGTATAAGATTGTAACGTTATTGTATATTTCTGTCTAGATATGCTGTTAGGATTATATGTTAGTATGTAGAGTATAAGATGTAACTGTGTACCCCTTTTGATATATCTAAATCCTCGTTAGTAAAGGTGTTAGAACCTCAGCAGGGTGTCTGTGTCTCTCTAGCCAGTACAAAGGGTTCAGTGTATCTCAATTACAAACAGCCTTGCTTAAATATCCAGGTCAAGCAGTGGTATATCATTACAGTGTTACAATACTAAAGGTATACAGTATAATCATATTCTGTGGTTAAAGTTTATAAAGGTTACTATATGTGTGTATGCTCGCTGTGGGTATTTCCGTACACCCAGCATAGCGTGTGTACTTAATTTGCGTACCACGTGCGAGGTCTTCATACGCAAATAGCGTACGGAGTGCGTAGCATGTGCACATGGTTTAGCAGCAATTACGGCTACACGGTATTAATGTATAGCTAATGTTAAAAGGTAGATACTTGACTATCAGAACAGTGTCTCTTTTGTTACAGGTGTCTTGGCGGCTGCACCACACATACTTTTGTTGTAGTGTACAGTAGTTTCCCCTATCTCTGTGTTTCTGTCTTAGTTAGAGGTTCCCCTTGTTCTCTCTCCGTCTCGGGTCACGCCTTGTCTCCAATTAGACCGGGGGGCATCGGAGTTGGGCAGACCTAATCCGCCCTTCAAACACGGCTGCCGTGGGCTCAAGAAAACATAGTCTTGCAGGCGTAATCCGATCACGTGTGGGAGACAACGGAGTCAGGGGTTCCATAGGGGTTGTTGCTGAACTCAGTTCTTACTGCAGCATCACGTTCCTGTACTTGGAGCTTATTCACCCTATCTCTAGAGTACCAAGTACAGTGAACGTAACAGTTGTGTGGTGAGGGACAGGATTTGCTTCTGTCTGTCCACATATGTTATGATTGGCAACCACCAGCGCTGGTTTAACCTATTAAATTGACTGTAAATAACTTGAATTTGTCCTGAACCACCAATCCAAGGCACCCCTGCAAGTGTCCCGAGGCACCCCAGGGTGCCACGGCACACAGTTTGAGAACCACTGCTCTAAGTACTTAACACTGCTCGTCAGAAAAATTATAATAGACCCTGCTATATAACATAGAGTAAATTTGAGGCGCGTAGCATAATTTTGGCCACAAACATGGGTCCACCATCTGCAGAAAGGAGTACTCATCTGGTGGGACCACCCAGGCCAGCACAAGCCAACTGCCCCCCAGGGCATCACACTAGTGAGAGGTTTAAGTGGCACAGAGCCCCCTTGGCTGGGTGGCCTGGCTACTTTGGGGTATCATATTGTATCACTTAGTTTAGCACTTTTTTTAGCAACTGTTTCTTTAACAATGTCAAACACTAAAACACTCTAATTACCTCTCCCATATGTAACCTCTCACCTATGTAACATATAGCTGCTGCTGCTTATTAATGTTACACTTTCCAAACCTTAAACCTCTCATTAGTATGATGCCTTGAGGTGGTTGGCTAGTGTTGGCCTTGGGGGGTCCCATGCCCTGGACTTGAATCTTGGTGTTAGTGGCCCTCCAGATAAGGTCACCCTTTCGCTGCAAGGTGTGAGGACTCAGTAAGCGGAGACTGACACAGGCCGTACTTACACAACGCAGTGGTTTATTGCTGATAAGAATACAAACATATAATGTACGCACTAGTATCGCAGTATAATATCAGAAACAATAAGAAAACTTTATTTTAACAGCAAATAACTATTAGAGGATCTCCATATAAAAAGCAAAATGAAAGGAATACTATGACATAAGGCTATATATATGTATATGTATCACTCTAGTAGTTACTCATCTACACCGGCCACATCTATCAACCCCCAATCAGCTCTCCGTCGGGGGACTCCGTGGTGAGGGGTCTCTCCCATACTCCCCATATACCTGTAACAGTCTTATTTAGTGTTGTCCTATAACTATGTCTCAGGTACAGTCTATCCCCTGCCAGACACTGTCACTCTGTCTCATGCTGTCTCTCCCCTGCCAGACACTGTCCCTCTGTCTCGTACTGTCTCTCCCCTGCCAGACACTGTCCCTCTGTCTCATGCTGTCTCTCCCCTGCCAGACACTGTCCCTCTGTCTCATGCTGTCTCTCACCTGCCAGACACTGTCCCTCTGTCTCGTGCTGTCTCTCCCCTGCCAGACACTGTCCCTCTGTCTCATGCTGTCTCTCCCCTATTCCCCATATACCCGTCAGTCTTATTGTGTTGTCATATAACTATGTCTCAGGCACAGAGAGAGAAAATAACAGTAATTAACCTTTGTTCATGTGCCCAGGGGCGTAGGGAGGGCGGTTCCGGTGGAGCGCAAGCTCCAGGCACCGGAAACTTCAGATGGCCCTGGGCAGCGGTGGCGCTACAGGGATCTTACCCATGCCGCACTTCCTTTGTAGCCAGCACCGGCTTTTCCCAGATGCGGCCCAGGATGGCAGCAGCAGTGAGACAGAGCAGCAGGATAGCATGGTTCTAACTGGTGGCTGCTACCTGCTTCGCTCGTCACCCGTGTGGCTGCACAGGAGGAGGCTCCGGCTCCATATGAGAGGCAGGCGGTGCTATGAGAACATAATTAAAGTGGAACTGAGGATGATGATGTGACTGGGGCATAAGTATGGTGATGGGGCAAGGGGCAGAGGATGGTGATGGGACAAGGGGCAGAGGATGGGGATGGGGCAGGGGATGGTGATGGGACAGGGGGCAGAGGATGGTGATGGGACAGAGGATGGTGATGGGGCAAAGGATGGTGATGGGACAGGGGGCAGAGGATGGTGATGGGGCAAAGGATGGTGATGGGACAGGGGGCAGAGGATGGTGATGGGGCAAGGGGCAGAGGATGATGATGGGACAGGGGGCAGAGGATTGTGATGGGGCAGAGGATGGTGATGGGGCAAGGGGCAGAGGATGATGATGGGACAGGGGGCAGAGGATGGTGATGGGGCAAGGGGCAGAGGATGGTGATGGGGCAGGTGGCTGAGTATGGTGATGGGGCAGGGGGCTGAGGATGGGGCAGGCTAAGGATAGTGATGGGGCAGGGGAAAGTGGATGTTGATGGGGCAGAGGGTGGCGATGGGTCTGAGGATGGGGCAGGCTGAGGATAGTGATGGGGAAGTGGATGGTGATGAGGCAAAGGATGGTGATGGGACAAGGGGCTGAGGATGGGGCAGGCTGAGGAAAGTAATGGGGCAAACGGAAGTGGATGTTGATGGGGCAGAGGATGGTGATGGGACAGTGGGCAGAGGATGGTGATGGGACAGGGTGCAGAGGATGGTGATGGGGCAGAGGATGGTGATGGGGCAAGGAGCTGAGGATGGGGCAGGCTAAGGATAGTGATGGGGCAGTGGACGTTGATGAGGCAGAGGATGATGATGGGGCAGAGGATGGTGATGGGACAGGGGGCTGAGGATGGGGCAGGTTGAGGATAGTGATGGGGCAGTGGATGTTGATGAAGCAGAGGATGGTAATGGGGCAAGGAGCTGAGGATGGGGCAGGTTGAGGATAGTGATGGGGCAGTGGATGTTGATGGGGCAGAGGATGGTGATGGGACAGGGGTCTGAGGATGGGGCAGGTTGAGGATAGTGATGGGGCAGTGGATGTTGATGAGGCAGAGGATGGTGATAGGGCAGAGTATGGTGATGGGGCAGGAGCCTGAGGATGGTGATGGGGCAGGGGGCTGAGGATGGGGCAGGCTGAGGATAGTGATGGGGCAGTGGATGTTGATGAGGCAGAGGATGGTGATGGGGCAAGGAGCTGAGGATGGGGCAGGTTGAGGATAGTGATGGGGCAGTGGATGTTGATGGGGCAGAGGATGGTGATGGGACAGGGGGCTAAGGATGGGGCAGGTTGAGGATAGTGATGGGGCAGTGGATGTTGATGAGGCAGAGGATGGTGATGAGGCAGAGGATGGTGATAGGGCAGAGGATGGTGATGGGGCAGGGGCCTGAGGATGGTGATGGGGCAAGGGGCTGAGGATGGGGCAGGCTGAGGAAAGTAAATGTTGATGAGGCAGAGGATGGTGATGGGACAGGGGGCAGAGGATGGTGATGGGACAGGGTGCAGAGGATGGTGATGGGGCAAGGAGCTGAGGATGGGGCAGGCTAAGGATAGTGATGGGGCAGTGGATGTTGATGGGGCAGAGGATGGTGATGGGACAGAGGATGGTGATGGGACAGGGGGCTGAGGATGGGGCAGGCTAAGGATAGTGATGAGGCAGTGGATGTTGATGAGGCAGAGGATGGTGATAGGGCAGAGTATGGTGATGGGGCAGGGGCCTGAGGATGGTGATGGGGCAGGGGGCTGAGGATGGGGCAGGCTGAGGATAGTGATGGGGCAGTGGATGTTGATGAGGCAGAGGATGGTGATGAGGCAGGGGATGGTGATAGGGCGGAGTATGTTGATGGGGCAGGGGCCTGAGGAGGGTGATGGTGATGGGGCAAGGTGCTGAGGATGGGGCAGGTTGAGTATAGTGATGGGGCAGAGGATGTTGATGAGGCAGAGGATGGTGATGAGGCAGAGGATGGTGATGGAGCTGAGGATGGTGATGGGTGATGTGGCTGAGAATGGTGACGGGGCTGTGGATGTTGATGAGGCAGAGGATGGTGATGGGGCAGAGGATGGGGCAGGCTGAGGATAGTGATGAGGCAGAGGATGGTGATGGGGCAGAGGATGGGGCAGGCTGAGGATAGTGATGAGGCAGAAGATGGTGATGGGGCAGTGGATGGTGATGAGGCAGAGGATGGTGATGAGGCAGAGGATGGTGATGGGGCAGTGGATGTTGATGAGGCAGAGGATGGAGATGAGGCAGAGGATGGTGATGGAGCTGAGGATGGTGATGGGGCAGTGGATGTTGATGAGGCAGAGGATGGTGATGGAGCTGAGGATGGTGATGGGGCAGTGGATGTTGATGAGGCAGAGGATGGTGATGAGGCAGAGGATGGTGATGGAGCTGAGGATGATGATGGGTGATGCGGCTGAGAATGGTGACGGCGCTGTGGGTGAGGTCGGTGTTTGTGTATATATGGGGGGGGCGCTGTGTTGTGAGCTTGCTCTGGGTGCCATTGCTCCATGCTATGCCTCTGCATGTGCCAATAATGAAGGTAATACAGCTAAGCAATGCGGCATACTGAGAAAAGTAGGGACGGCCTATGGTCAAGGGTTTTACGAAAATGATGGCAGAGACCTCGGCAATGTCCGTGGTTTCTTCCCCCGTCGCAGGTGGGCACGGTGCATGTATGGCCCCTTCCCTGATTGACCCTCCATGCACAGTACATAGCACCACCCTACTTAGACACTCTACCCCTTGCCTGATTGGCCCGCCAACCAGGGAAGCTCATCGATGGTACAAACCAACATAGTTTTCCCATCTCTGTTTTTTCCCCCATCATTGTAAAACACGGATGGCACATTAGTCATTTTGGACAACATTCCATTCACCACACGCATACATTGCAGCCAATAAGAGCAATCTGACTACAGTAATAGAGCATATACTAACTGACCATTATTGCAGCCAATCACAGCTCACCTTGAGTCAGAGATTGAGAAACCCCACAGAAATATATATTTATAATTAGGCTTGCCATAATATCCCTTTATTCAGGGAAACATATGAATTACACAGGTTCTGTGGCTGACTGCATTTCCCCTGGTTTTAATCAGCCACAGAATCTGTATAAATACATATGTCCCGGATTAAAGGAATATTATGGCAAGCCTCCTTATGATGAAAGTTTCTTATTTACCAGTAAGGAAACCAATCAGTCACACTGGTCATCTGGTAACACAGGAGGTGGTGATAGACTCAGCGCACGCTACATACACATCTGTCACATTCCGTCTCCTTGCTCATAACTAACTGCCCCAGATATCTTGATACAACCATTCTCTACGCATAACACAGCATGGAGGGGCTCAGTGAGGGCGGCAGTGTAGGTGTGTAAGTGTCTGGTCCGGCCACACAAAGAATAAAAGGACAGCTGTCCTGCCTCATAATCCAGATATACCCTCACTCTGTCACAGGAGATATTGTCAGGTAACTGGATCACTGTACTGTCATGTCTCACTGAGTACTGCTTATAATACTTACACACACACCAGGACTTGTTATTCTCCCCAATGTATGACTGACGTCCCCTCCTGCCTATACTGGGGTAACACATCCCCACCCTCCACCTCACTGACTTACTGACATCCACCTCCCAGTAATGTCGCCCTGAGGAGAATCCCCTGGTGCTTATTACCTGATTATACTGAAATCTCTCTGGTGTTACTGGGTGATTGTGGTTTATATATGACCATGATGCAGTTTTCCTGTTACCTGATATCTCTATATTATCACCAGCTGTGGTTACATCCAGCACTATGTCTGTAGCCTCCTGCACATAGATCCCTGTATTTATACCTGTTATTATATCAGAGTCTGTATTACCAGCTGTAGTTACATCCAGTAATAGGGCTGTATCCTCCTGCACATAGATCCCTGTATTTATCCCTGTTATTATATCAGATAATGTGTATAATGACCCTGAGATGAGACCCACATCCAGATCTCCTGCACCACGGACCTGGTTATCATGTCTGTCTGTGTCCTCAGTATCACACAAGTCCCCTGTGTCTGGTTCCTGTAAGACAGTCACTGGATCAGACATGTTACACAGCTCCTCAATGTGACGCATCTTCCCGGACAGCTCGTCCTTCTTTATTTCCAGCTGCTGGATCACATCAGAGACTGAGAGTGAAACGCGCTGTTCCTGCCTGGAGATCTCACCCAGGACTCTCTTCTCCAGGTCCTCCAGCTGTCTCCTGATGTCTCTAAACAGGGCAGTGACTGTCTCTGTTACACCTGCTGCTTTTCCCTGACCTTCTCTCCTGCGCTCTTGCAGACTCTGGATTCTTTTCTCAGTCTCCGCTCTCTTTGTGGTCAGTTTCTGCAGAACATTTCTCAGCTTCTCCTTCTTCTTCTCAAAGGCCTCATTCAGCGACTCCACCTGATGTCCTCTATGCTTCCCGGTCAGACAGCAGGCCTCACAGATACAGGCAGCATCCTCAGTGCAGTAATATTCCAAGACCATCTTATGTACAGAGCATTTCCTGTTCCCCAGGGCAGTGGTGGGATCACATAAGACGTGTTCTGCTGACTTGCTGTGTACTCTCAGGTGATTATCACACAGAGAAGCCTCACAATGCAGACAGGATTTAGCAGCAGGTACAGGAGAGTCCACACAGTAAGTGCAGAAGATCCCAGTCTTCTCCTGATCTGGTCGAGTAGACAGGAAACGTCCCACTATGTTACACAGCGTTATGTTCCTCTGCAGTGCAGGTCGTTTCTTGAATGTTGCTCTGCAGTCAGGACAGGTATAAGCTCCAGCCCCCTCCTGTGTATCCAGTGCACGATCAATACAGACCTGGCAGAAGTTGTGGCCACATCTCAGGGTTACAGGATCTGTATAAATGCTCAGGCAGATGGAACAGTCCAGCTCCTGTCTCACATCAGCAGACGCCATCACTGACAGCAGGAGAGAGAAATGGAAGTGAGAGTCTCTGACACACGGAAACCAGTCATGTTACATTCTGCACACAGGGCGAGGCTGAGCTGTGAGTCAGATCATATCTACTGGGTCACATACTATAGCTCATGCATAAAGAGAAATTAATGGAAAATGTATTTATGTTTAAAACAATAAATGTGATTTATTAAGAAAAACAATTGTTACTTTTGTACATGTTGCAGGTATTTAATTACATTTTTCTTCTTTAAATATACAGCTACAATATATAGCTTGGAACAATTTTATTAGTAATAAAAATAATTTGTATGAACAACAATACCCAACCACACAGTATTCATTATCTTAGAACTACCAGCCATGTGTTTGATCAATGTATGTGTCAGACAACGCTGGTTGTAACGCATGTGATACTTACCACCACATTGTACATCTACCCCTAAATATGAAAGGTGCTGTGGCCGTTGCCATGGGTTACAGCAATTCCTCAAAGTCACGTGTCATGACTGTAGGCATTCTGTATACCCTGGGTAAGCTGTGCTATGATGATGTGAATTATAGTTCTCCCAAAATGTATATTATATATGAATGTCTGTGATGTCTGAATTGGTAGTTTCAAAGCTGTATCTGCATTCTGTAAGCTTCTTGCTGAACCAAGTGGTGAGGTGTTACCTAAGAATCTTTTGAAGGCTGAACTTCCTTGAAAATAACGTTTGCTTTTCAAAGAAGGGGTCCCTTGTTCAAGCCCTTGGACACAGTCAAGCAGGCTGGAAGAGTGTCAGCTTAACAGTCCTCTTCATTCAGCTTTCCTACCATAAAAATATCTTTCTTCAGCAAGAGAGATCTATGAGGTTTTGTGTCCCTGGAGACATCCTAATTTACATCTACACAGGTCTTGTGAGAACAAATGAAGCGGTCCTTTTCAGCATAGAAAGGTTGGGAGCTGCTGGGAAAAGTGGTTGTGGGACTATAAGGATCCGAAGCCCACTGTGGCCGGAGGACCCATCAGCCACATGGTTAACGGTGGCCACGGCACTTAAGGAGTTAACCCTTAAAGTGCCCGGCACCATTTTAAGGACAATAGGTGCTTAGCGCCACTGTTAAATGTACTTACGCCGCTGGGCGCGGACTGTTAAAAAATATGTTTAAGGATGTGTTTTAACATGTCATATGTAGTACTCTGTGCACAGTTGTAGGATTGCATGTTTAAATGTACTTATATTTAAGATGCGGTCACCTGTATTTTAAAGGGAAAAATGCACTTTCCCCTGTCTTCCGGGAATAGGAAGTGGCATAATTGCACTCTGCTAGCAGATGGGGGGAATGACAAATCCTTTTGATGTTGGACAGTGCACAGCAGGTAAAGGCTGGGTGTGTGTTCCTTAGAGAAAGATGTTAATCACTGGGAATTTCCTTATCCCATATGTAAATTGGTATGGATTGGTATGGGTTTGGAAACGTGTATTTATGTAGCTGGTTCAATTGATATACAAATCCTGAATGGTATATGCAGGAAGGATGAGAAATATTTGTATTTTGAAGCTATGTGTTAAATGTCTCAAAGTGGAAGTGTAAACAACCAGGTGGTAAGAAACGAAGTTTAAATGACACCAAACTTTGTGTGTGACAGGAAGGAGGAAATTGCTTCATGCACTTATATCCTTTTAAAATGTAATTTATTTATATTTTGTAAGTTATCCTGATTGGATGGAAAGAACTCAGGGGGAACTACCCACCGAGATGCATTGTGGTATAACTGTATAAAAAGAGGCCTGTGAGCTTCAGAGTGTATTATACCGACTACTTTCTGCTGTAACATCTTACTGTATTGCAGTTGCCTCTAGCAATAGGGAAGATTTCTCTTTAGAACTATTGCAAATAAACATAATTTGTCTCAAGACGACCGCTTCATCTTGTGACCTGCAGGGCTAGGTGAAACCTAGCTCCGTTTTCCGGCTGTCCGGGGTGTACCCAGTGTCTCCAAGCTCCGTCATCCGCCTGCTACCGTACTGTGCTTAGGCAAGCAACATTTGGGGTTTCGGCAACACCACACAGGGGTGGTAAGACAGTGTGTTGACGCATACAGAGCAGAACCGTGGTTCCAGATGCCATGGTTACGAGGAGTCAGGTGGTGGCAGCATAGTACCCACCCACTGCACAGGGGGTAGAGTCTGTAACAGGCGGTTACTGACTGTAAGTGGAAATTCCATGTGTGGCAAGGTCAGGTGTGACCAAAATATCCACTCTGTGTACTGGGGATGGGACGTGAAAGCTGTGAGGGCTGTCATTCAGGACCGACCGGTCACAGAAATTGGTGGCATAATCCCAGGCACTTTTCTGTCACCCGATTGGAGAAGCCGAGTTACTCAGGAGAGGAGTAACTGCAGTGCAATAGAATGCACAAGATGGCGGACTTCAACGGAATGTCCAAGGAGGAGATTGTGTGTTGCCAAAGGGTGTGGAGATTCCTTCCAACACATCCAAGAGCGTCATGAAGGTGGCGCTCATGAGCTTGGAGGAGTCAAGTCGGGTGGGGGCATAGAGCGTTGAGGGCATCAGCATCTGAGAGAACAGCCCACCAGTGGACCTTCATTAGAAACCGATGAGACCCACAAGCCCCGTCCCCTCTAGCAGAAGCCATGGTTCCAAACAATACCTAGCAGGGCCAGGATCCCAACGTCCCAGGGGGCAGCATGGGTAGCCTAGCAGATCGGCTAGCAGAATTAGGGGAAAGGGCAACGGAGCAAGAGCGCTTGATCATCAAGATGTGGCATGATGAGCAGGCACCACAGGCCGTGGTACACCGGGAGCTGTTGTGCGCTGCTGCACACAGATCGGGACGTATTCAGTTTGCCAAGTTTGCAGACAGTGATGGGGATATTGATGGACATTTACAAGTTATTGTAAGGACTTGTAAACTACATGATTTACCCAAGTCAGAGTGGGTCAGACACCTTGTGCCCACTCTGCATGGAGAGGCCTTGGAGGCCTATCGAGGAGTGGCCACTGAGGACTGTGGGAATTATGACAAAGGCACAAAGGCCCTCCTCCAGCGATTCTTCATCACTCCAGAGCCATACAGGAAGAAATTCCGGGACTTGCCCAAGAATCCTAGCAGCACCCATGAGCAGTTCGCCACCCAGCTTTCGCAGTATGTGGTGAAGGATTCTGAAGCCACTACACGGGACGCACTGAATGACCTGATCTGCAGGGAGTAGTTCTACTGCAGATGTGCTCCAGAAGTGAAGGAGTGGGTGCTGGACCGGGAGCCACCCAGCTTAAAGATGGGTGCCCAGTTAGCCAACAAGTATGTGGCAATTCGGCCACATGGGCAGAAGCGCCCAACCAGCAGCCAGCCCCAAAAGACTGTACCCCCAGGGGGACACCCCTCTTCTGGTCATCTACCCCCGAAGCAAGCATCTTCCAACCCGGGTGCTCTTGGCCAGCAACAGCACCGCAGTGTCCCTGCAACTGATCAGAAACCATCGGTGCCACGACTGGAGAAGAAGTGCTGCGGGAAAATCGGACATCTGAGGATGAACTGTCCT